>NW_026117566.1:0-29103 GCF_001640805.2 Lates calcarifer
CTGTCTGATCACAGAGGAAGGCTGTGCTTCTCTGGTCTCAGCTCTGAGATCCAACCCCTCCCATCTGAGAGAGCTGGACCTGAGCTACAATCATCCAGGAGACTCAGGAGTGAAGCTGCTGTCTGCTGGACTGGAGGATCCAGACTGGAGACTGGACACTCTCAGGTATGGAGAGGCCTGCTGCAGCCACAGACAATGTCTGATAGAGGAGGAAGAGCTGGAAACATTTTCTCTGTCACAGCTGATGACAGATCTCTACACAAGAGCTTTGACTTCAACAACAACAAGAGAATAATCCAACAGTCTGTGTATGAGAGCCATGTAATGTCCATGTTAGCATGCTGAAAGAGAATGTGCTGGTCTGACCCCCCCCCTCCTTTCAGGGTGGAGCCTGGTGGAGTCCGATGGTTGAGACCAGGTCTGAGGAAGTGTAAGTGTGTTTTTAATGTGATTCCTGAAAACAAAGCAGCTTCAAACTGTCACATCACTGATGTCATGAGTCATCATCAAACTGTCAATCAATGATCAGATCATCCATCAATAACTGCAGCTGTATTGTGTCTTGTTCTCTCCATCAGATTCCTGTCAACTCACAATCGACACAAACACAGTGAACACAAAGATCAAACTGTCTGACAACAACAGGAAGGTGATATATGTGGAGGAGGATCAGTCATATCCTGATCATCCAGACAGATTTGACTTCCGGCCTCAGCTGCTGTGTAGAACTGGTCTGACTGGTCGCTGTTACTGGGAGGTCGAGTGGAGTGGAAGAGTTCATATCTCAGTGAGTTACAGAGGAATCAGAAGGAGAGGCAACAGTGAGGACTGTGAGTTTGGATGGAACGATCAGTCCTGGACCCTGTTCTGCTCTGATGTCAGTGGTTACTCTGTCTGTCACAGTAAGAGTGGAACATCTATCTCCTCCACCTCCTCTGTCTCTAACAGAGTAGCAGTGTATGTGGACTGTCCTGCTGGCTCTCTGTCCTTCTACAGAGTCTCCTCTGACTCTCTGATCCACCTCCACACCTTCAACACCACATTCACTGAACCTCTGTATCCTGGGTTTGGGTTCTGGTCCAGGTTCTTGTCTGGTTCCTCAGTGTCTCTGTGTTCAGTGTAGCAGAGTCTCCTCCTGTCAGAGAAACTTTCTCTCTGTTGAACAGAGAGTTCAGTCTGTTCATGTCTGTGAATATTTGTCTTTTCTTAATTTTCAGATCAGTGTATTAAATCAGTCCAGCCCTTTAAATGAAGGATGTTAGGATTATTGCAGGATAAAAATGTTGTTGACTTTTACTGTGTTTCATCTGTTCAGATCAGATTCGACCTTTGACCAATGGATGTAACTTTTCTCTAAGATGTTTAGATCTTTGATTACTGTCATCTGACTCCACCCAGAGGCCCAGACTTTGATGATTTATAAGCCAATCACAGCGTCCCACATCATCTAAAGTGGACAGCAGTAGAGTAGAAGTAGAACCACAAACCCTTTGTCAGCAAACATGGCTGACCATGAGGCGAGAGGGAAGTTTAAGGCACATTTTAATCTGTTAATCAAATTGTTAATGTACATATTTTTTGTTTAAACTGTGTTTAAAGTAAACATGAGATGTTATATTACTCAGAATGTCATATTAAAGATGTATAGCTGTCAAACAATTCATCCATTGGAATGGTCAGAGGATTTTAATGTCACAAATATTCTAATGCTACATTGATTATATACTCAGAACTCTGGCTTTGAACTCACTGATTTCTGGAGATATCTCAGAAATTAAGGATGTTAAGAGCAGTTGGTTTTTTTCCTCACTTTGTTATAATAATTCAAAATATATATGCATTATGTTTTAAAGCATCACTTTATTCATTTATTTGAGTTACTGTTCAGGTCTTTTAAGAATATTTATTGACAATTATATTATTGGTCAGTTCACTTTTTGATGATTTATGAGGGCATTTAGAGTAGAAATACACCATTACAGTAGTGTTTTTGTTTGGAACATACTAATCTTCTGCATAGGTTAATTCTGACTGTCATTCTTTTGTGTTTTCACAATTAAAGCATCACTGTGAATATCAGTGTTTGGTCTTTCTCCAAATCATAGGATGACTGAGCAGATGCAGTTCAAGCTAAAATGCTGTCACAGTTTGTTGAAACATGGTCCTGAGGCTCTCAGTGTTGATGGTTTTTGTTTGGTTGGAAAGGCTTAAGTTCTAAGAAATGAGGTTTTACAGTGTCTTTGTCCAGGAGGCTCCAGGTGGTCGATGACTCTAGAAGTTTAGAGATTGTTGCTTCAATCCTGAGATTGAAGAGTTGAGCCTCGATTCTGAATTTTAAAAGTTAAACCCAAGAAAAAAAACAGTTTTACGGCAGTGAAAACCACAAGCAGTTTACATTTTACTGAAACAAAAAGTTGTCAAGTTTGAGAAAATGTTTTGCAACTGCAGCTGTCATTTTTACAATGTGTCGCAGATTTCCACTCTATTTTTCATATTCACAGTGCATCCAGTGGCTGCTGATAACACTTGTACAGAACACTGTACTTTTACTGATAGTAGTTCTTACTTTGTTTGGCATTTTTATAGTGCATCTATGTATAATGTACAGTCCTTCCCTTTTTTTAACAGAGCACCCTCACTTCACTTCCTCAAATAGCCGTCATCAACCAACATTCACACTGTCCTCACTGAGGACAGTTTTACAGTGTATGATTTAACAGCCCATCCTTTCCTGTCATTTTTTACAGTGCAGCAGCTGTCACCATGACGTCATCAATACTGATCAGAACATATTGATCATGATGATCAGTGTGAATCCTGTTGGACAGAGATCAGTGTAATGTAGTGTTGTAGTGACTCAGTGTGACCACTGGAGGGCAGTAAATACTCTGATGATTCCTCCATCAGTCAGTTTCCAAAGATCAATATCAGTATTGACCTCAGTATTTATAGCAGTTTAATAATGTGTGTGTTCACATATAGAGAGTCATGATCAGACTGATGAACATTAGAGCTAAAATAATGCAGTGAATGTGTCATAATGTCAGTGTGAATCTCAGTATTATTGTCAGTGCTGTATGTGGAGAGTTGTAGTTCCTGACAGTGACCACTGGAGGGCAGTGATGAGGAGAGTTTCTCTGTGAGTCTCTGTGTCTTTAACAGTCCAGTTTGTATTGAAGACATCAGTGTTGGTCTCAGTGTGGTTAACAGCAGTCATTAGTCCAATTCTAACAACAACATTTAGTCTTTTTATCTTTTCTAAACACTTGATGTCACCTGTGTTCATGAGACTGACATCATGCAGTTTACCTGTTCACCACCAGAGGGCGACACCTCCTCATCACAGTCAGAGATATTAGATCAGGACTGTTCACTGAAGCTGCTGAACTCTGAGTTTAGATGTTTCTAAACGTTTGTGTCTTTAAACAAAGTCAAACCACATCTTTACATGTTAGAAACTCTAAGCAGAAGTTTTCTAATATTATCATCATCCTTCCCAGGAATTATCCTCCTCCCATTTCCTGTTTTAAAGTTTAGTTTCGTTTTCACCGATCATCGTGGCGCAGTTTGTTTTCTCCGTCTGAAGGTGATGTAGCTGTTTTTACTGTTTTACCTGTGAACACCTGTCGTTACCTGACGCTCCAGTTAATCTAATGTGACTCTAATGTGACGGTAATATGTTTCTACTGTTATTCTATTGTTACTGTAGCAGAGTCAGAGCTGTCGGTGTAAAGGAGGAGGACGGAGAGATTCCTCTCCGCCATGTTGTGTGTACAGTGTGTATGAGTCGTATCAGTAGTTGAACTGAGTCGTTGTCACTGTGGAGCTCCACTCTCTGAATCAGCGGAGAGGAGCCGCTGCTCTCCCGATGTCTGAGCCACTAAAGTCGGTCTGAGCTCGGCCGGACAGCCGCTGGAGAACAGCTCTGACTCTGTCATTACACTGACTCTACAGGACTCATGTGGACTCAGTGTGACAGCAGCCTATACTCAGACTCTGTTGAACTTTACTCGAGTATTTTCATCTCTTGCTTCTTTTTACTTCACAGCATCAGCTGATGGCAGCTTCCTCTGCCTCACTGCTGTTGACTGCAGCTCCATGGCTCCATCTAGTGGACTGATAGTAGAAGTAGAGCAGCTGATGGCAGCTTCCTCTGCCTCACTGCTGTCTGACTGCATTCAACTGACACTGATATGAAAGAGGAAAGAAGAGCCAATCAGTGGAGGAGCAGCTGAGATTTCTCCAGGAGAAATGATTGGAGTTGATGAGCAGATGAATGATTAGTGTTTCCTCTCCAGGTGAAGGTAGAAAGAGCAGCATGAATCAGTGTGAGGAACCTGGACCTGGACCTGAACCTGAACCTGGATCTGGACCCAGCTGTGTGTCCTTCAAGAGTGACTGGTCAAATGGTCGTCTCATTGATTTTAAAGGACCACAGCCCTCTGTTAGAAAGAGGTAAAGTGTTACTAACATTAACTGTGTTGACATGTTGAACAGTATTTCATATGAGTCAGTTCTCAGTCCTGTAGTTGTCGTGTTAATGTGTCTTTAAAATTTATTTTAACATCAGTAATCAGTGTAATACCTGAAACTGTGACTTCTGATTCAAACCTCTGGGCCTCTGTGCTCCGAGCGGCTGATCCCTGGCTCGAGTCCTGATCCGGGTAGATCTTTACCGCGTGTCACTCCCGTACTTTCTCTCCCCGTTTCCTGTCTCTCTCTACTGCTTCTATCAAATAAAGGCAAAAGGCCAAAAATAAAATATATATATAAAATGAAGCAAAGACTGGGTCCAAATTCAAATGAGTGAGCAGAACAACAGAACAACCTTCTACTACATAAAATAAATGCCAGGTGATGGTTCTACTGGTATGTCTCAGCTGTTCAGCCTTTGGAAGTCAGAGACTCTCTTTTAGGTCTTGGATATGCATTCTTTGGTAGATGTGGTTTTCATATGTGGTTTTCAGGTTGATGACAGAATAAAAGCAGCAGTTACTATACTGCTTAGCCAATCAACACGAAAATCTTCCAAATCTTCAGGTCAAAAATCCAGGAAATTATAAAATATACTCAGGCACTTCTGTTCTTCTCATTTAATTTGTTGTTGACTTGTAAAACAAAAAATCACAAAGACAAAAGAAAAGTTAATTGAAGAGAATTTTAAAAACTGAATTTCCCTTTCTGGTGGTTTTCTTCTGATGGTCTACCAGGATCTATGGGAGACCATGCTCTTCTGAGCCTGGACCTGTACCTGGACTCAGTTTGTCCTTCAAGAATGACTGGTCAAATGAACGCTACACGGATTTTAAAGGACGACAACCCTCTGCTTCAAAGAGGTAAACTGCTACTAACATTACAATGTGATTGGTTGATGTTTAAACAGCTGTTTATCCAGAGAAGTTTATTAAAACAAAACAGCTCATAGTTTCACTGTGTTCTGGTTCCTGTGTTTTTCAGGAGGAAGCTGGGAGAACCTGAACCCAGCTGTTTGTCCATGAAGAGTGACTGGTCTATAAATCGTCCTATATACTTCAAAGATCGACGTCTCAGTTTTCATCCAAGGTGAGAGTTTAAAACTGATTCCCAGTTCCATTGCTCCAACAACTAAAGTATCTGCAGGCCTTTATGGTTGTGTAAAGACTGGTGTGATATTTTGTGAAGTTAATGTAAATGCCATTGGAAAAAGAAAGCTGAAGACTCAACAGCTCTTCTGTGAGCTCCTGCAATGTACATACCCATAATACCCTTCTCTGCACACATTCACAAAATAATTTATATCTACATCTGCAGAGTTCAGCTTCATTCTTCATTGATTCCTCCACAGAGTGGACCAGGAGAGCTCAGAGGTTCCCAGTGGTCAGTCTGCCCAGCAGCATCAAACACACCTGGACTCCATATTTATGGTCTGTACATGGACAACAACTACTTTTACATCTGTTGTGTTGACAATAATCTCCATGCTGCACTTTTTAGACCAGTGGATTGTCAGTGTGTCCAACATGGATCTGATGTTTGGCTCCATGATTTTAGTTTGATGGAGTCATTCATATAGTTTTCTGTTCCAGCTGCTGGAGGAGAACATCGTCACTTTTGTGAAGAAGGAGCTGAAGAAGATGCAGAAGGTTCTGAGTCCAGATTACCCAGAATGCTTAGAGAGTCAGAGGGAGGATGAGGAGGTGTTGGACGGTGAGGATGAAGAGCAGAGGAGGAGGAGCAGAGAGGCATTTCTGAAGATCACACTGAACTTCCTGAGGAGAATGAAGCAGGAGGAGCTGGCTGACTGTCTGCAGAGCAGTAAGAGGATTTCTCTAAAGATTTAACATGATGGAGAAATGAGACGTTTACTGACCTCTCAACACATGGAGGGAAATATGTTCATATATGCATTCTTTAGGGGGATTCAAATGTGCCATATGTTCTTTGTACATCACTTACTGGCATACATTGTGGTTTTCAGAAACTTATGCTGCAGTTTGTCAGCGTAAACTTAAATCTAACCTGAAGAAGAAGTTCCAGTGTTTGTTTGAGAGGATCTCTAAATCAGGAAACCCAACCCTTCTGAATCAGATCTACACAGAGCTCTACATCACAGAGGGAGGGACTGGAGAGGTCAATGATGAACATGAGGTCAGACAGATTGAAACAACATCCAGGAAACCAGACAGACCAGAAACAACCATCAGACAAGAAGACATCTTTAAAGCCTCACCTGGAAGAGATGAACCAATCAGAACAGTGATGACAAAGGGAGTGGCTGGCATTGGGAAAACAGTCTTAACACAGAAGTTCACTCTGGACTGGGCTGAAGACAAAGCCAACCAGGACATACACTTCACATTTCCATTCACTTTCAGAGAGCTGAATGTGCTGAAAGAGAAAAAGTTGAGCTTGGTGGAACTTGTTCATCACTTCTTTACTGAAACCAAAGAAGCAGGAATCTGCAGGTTTGAAGAGTTCCAGGTTGTGTTCATCTTTGACGGTCTGGATGAGTGTCGACTTCCTCTGGACTTCCACAACACTGAGATCCTGACTGATGTTACAGAGTCCACCTCAGTGGACGTGCTGCTGACAAACCTCATCAGGGGGAAACTGCTTCCCTCTGCTCGCCTCTGGATAACCACACGACCTGCAGCAGCCAATCAGATCCCTCCTGAGTGTGTTGACATGGTGACAGAGGTCAGAGGGTTCACTGACCCACAGAAGGAGGAGTACTTCAGGAAGAGGTTCAGAGAGAAGAAGCAGGCCAGCAGGATCATCTCCCACATCAAGACCTCACGAAGCCTCCACATCATGTGCCACATCCCAGTCTTCTGCTGGATCACTGCTACAGTTCTGGAGGATGTGTTGAAAACCAGAGAGGGAGGAGAGCTGCCCAAGACCCTGACTCAGATGTACATCCACTTCCTGGTGGTTCAGTCCAAAGTGAAGAACATCAAGTATGATGGAGGATCTGGGACAGATCCACACTGGAGTCCAGAGACCAGGAAGATGATTGAGTCTCTGGGAAAACTGGCTTTTGATCAGCTGCAGAAAGGAAACCTGATCTTCTATGAATCAGACCTGACAGAGTGTGGCATCGATATCAGAGCAGCCTCAGTGTACTCAGGAGTGTTCACACAGATCTTTAAAGAGGAGAGAGGACTGTACCAGGACAAGGTGTTCTGCTTCGTCCATCTGAGTTTTCAGGAGTTTCTGGCTGCTCTTCATGTCCATCTGACCTTCATCAACTCTGGAGTCAATCTGCTGTCAGAAGAACAACCAACCTCCCAGAAGTCTGAAACAAGAAAAGATGACTCTGCAGAGACACAGTTCTACCAGAGTGCTGTGGACAAGGCCTTACAGAGTCCAAATGGACACCTGGACCTGTTCCTTCGCTTCCTCCTGGGTCTTTCACTGCAGACCAATCAGACTCTCCTACGAGGTCTGCTGACTCAGACAGGAAGTGGTTCAGAGACCAACCAGGAAACAGTCCAGTACATCAAGAAGAAGATTGAAGAGATTCCCTCTGCAGAGAGAAGCATCAACCTGTTCCACTGTCTGAATGAACTGAATGATTGCACTCTAGTGGAGGAGATCCAACAGTCCCTGAGTTCAGGAAGTCTCTCCACAGATAAACTGTCTCCTGCTCAATGGTCAGCTCTGGTCTTCATCTTACTGTCATCAGAAAAAGATCTGGACGTGTTTGACCTGAAGAAATACTCTGCTTCAGAGGAGGCTCTTCTGAGGCTGCTGCCAGTGGTCAAAGCCTCTAACAAAGCTCTGTAAGTATATAGATAGTTGGATTCATTCATCGTTATTTAAAGACACTGCTGTCTTTTCAACAGGAGAGAAAATAAATTCCTTTCTTCATTAATTCCTTATCATCATCTCTTCAGACTGAGTGGCTGTAACCTCTCAAAGAGAAGCTGGGAAGCTCTGTCCTCAGTTCTCAGCTCCCAGTCCTCTAGTCTGAGAGATCTGGACCTGAGTCACAACGACCTGCAGGAATCAGGACTGAAGACTCTGTCTGTTGGACTGAAGAGTCCACACTGTTCACTGGAGTCTCTCAGGTCAGAGTTACTGTTTTTAAAAATATATATATATTAGAAATTGAATCTAACTTGTATCAACTCTGACTATTAAACTAAAACTCTTTCAAGTTGTGATACATTGTGATTCAGATTGTATCATTTTTGTTAATTACCACTCCAATCATAGTAAACTCCCACATTTTGAGTCTGTTTAAAACAAATCAACAAGTATTTCAGTCAGTCCTGCGACAATATTACGTATCACCAAATATACCAACTCCTCACTGGACACCATTTAGATACAGAGGTGGTGTTGCTTGAACTGAGAAAATTTTAAGTCTTCTGTTATTTTCTTATTAAAATCTTTTTGGCCCAGAGGCAAAATGCAGTCCTTTTATCACCTTGTGTGCTTTAGCATAATCCAGAGACTGTTGTTATCTCTTTTTGTCATTTAGTCCAGTCTCAAACTTAAAGGTGATTACAGTGTAACACAAATGTTATTTGTAATCTTCTTCTTCATTATCATCTCTTTAGACTGAGTGTCTGTAACCTCTCAGAGAGAAGTTGTGAAGCTCTGTCCTCAGTCCTCAGCTCCCAGTCCTCTAGTCTGAGACATCTGGACCTGAGTAACAACAACCTGCAGGATTCAGGAGTGAAGACTCTGTCTGTTGAACTGGAGAGTCCACACTGTTTACTGAAAACTCTCAGGTCAGATCAAGTTACTATTTAAAATCACAACAAAAATCATCAGTTTTTTTCTTATGTTCTAGCCTTATATATTGTACAGTATTTATACAGAGTCATTTTTCAGTGAAATGTAATAAAAAAGGCAGTTTTTAAAGATTTATTTAGTCAAATTTAGGAACTCCCCACCAGATATTAGGGAAATATCTTGGTTTCACTGAGCAAATTTTTATATGGCCTTTTTTGTCCCAGAAATAAAATGCAGGTTTATTATCACCCTGTGAACTGTAGCACAAACTTGGATCCTTGTTATGTCTTACAATCTTTTTAGTCCAGATACAATATTAAAGATGATTTCAATTTTGTCTTGTTCATAATTTCCTCTTCAGAATGAGTGGCTGTAAGCTCTCAGAGAGAAGCTGGGAAGCTCTGTCCTCAGTTCTCAGCTCCCAGTCCTCTAGTCTGAGAGATCTGGACCTGAGTAACAACAACCTGCAGGATTCAGGACTGAAGACTCTGTCTGTTGGACTGGAGAGTCCACACTGTTCACTGGAGACTCTCAGGTCAGGATTCATCAACCTGTTTAACTGATGATCATTTAAAATCTGATCTGCATCAGTGGATAAACAGTTAACAGTATGTTGTATATATATATATATAGTCCTACCCTACTCAGGGTCATACAATACATTCCAATCCAGTATCTTTACCTGGTCTGATTGTTTCCTCCTGACATATGTCTACCAAAACTGTCCCATTATTTGCGTTAGCCATCTCATTTTGACAGTTCAATCTCCCCAACATTTTTTCATATGCAACATTTTCCATCTGAATTCTCCACATATTCAGCGTGGAGGTTCCATCCAACACCTCAGAATTGTCTGTGCACAGGTCACTAGGCCAGTTTTTAATATTTTAAAAATAGATTTTTTAACCATATAATTTAAAACATTTTCCCACAGAGGGAGAACCTTAGAACATTCCCACATCGCATGGATAAATGTGCCATTTTTTTCCCCACATTTCCAACATAAATAATCGTTAAGTCAACTCATTCTATGAAGCCTTGGTGGAGTAAAATAATATCTATTAATTATTTTACATTGAATACATTTGCCTCTGGCTTCTCTTATGGAACACTGCGACGAAATGTATTCTTCAGTGTTGGAAAGAATCCCTCCCCATGTTTTTTCATCCATTGTACAAGACATCCTTTTCCCATATCAACTTGAGATTACTGCAACCATTACTGTTTGTCCAAGGACACATCTCATACCATTTTGATGCCTTTTGGTGCATTTTAGGTAGTTGTAGGTAGCATTCAACTGCATTTCTGTCTTCACTGAAGGGAACAATCTCTTTAAAACGGTGTCTAATCTGTAAGTACTTCCAAAAATGGCCTCTGTCCTCTATATTGATTTTTTTCTGTTACATGAAAGGAAATTGCCGTTTTCAAATAGATCATCTATTCTGATGCCTTTTCTTAGCCACTGAGCCCAATAGATGGTCTGTTTGTCTATCTTATGGATTATGCCATATGGATGCATATTTTTGAGTGTACTGAGAAATTTTTCATCTCTTGTGTACCTCCTGCCAAACCATTTTCAAATGTTCCAGGATAGGAATGATCACCTTACTTTTCTCATTTTTAACTATTTGGGTGAGAACCTCAATGGGTTTAAGGGGGAGGTAAGTTGCTATTCAATCAGGACCCAATCCAGCCTAACATCTGTTTCGTCCCAGTGTTCCCTAAGCTTGGACATCTCAAAGGAAATACTATAATATTTTATGTTTGGCAATTATAAAACCCTTCTCTTCTTTGACTCATATAATTTATCTATACGAATTCAAGGCTTTTTCCCATTCCAAAGAAACTGTTTTATCATTCTGTCATATCTTACTAATAGTTGTTTTGGAAAGCACATAGGTATCATCCCAGTTAGGTAATTTATTTGTGGTGTCACAACCATTTTTATTGTATTTACTTTGACCCATAATGTCAGGTGTCAGTGCTGTGTCAGTTAATACAATAACCAGAGATTTTAGAATATGTTTCAATAGTTTCTAGCAATACTGACACAGAACTGGCTGGATCCTGACTTAGTACTAAAATATCATCTGCATAAAGAAATAGCTTATGCGCCCTATCACCTCCAATGACTCCCTTTATTCTTAATTCTGCTCTAATCAATATAGCTAAAGGTCCTAAGAAAATTGTAAACAACAGCGGGCTAAGACTGCACCCCTGTCTAGTTGACCTAGTTATATTAAAAGAGATATTATCAAGTTGGTAAAGACTGCAGCTTTAGGACCCAAGTATAAGACTCTTATCCATCTGCAAAAACCCTCCCCAAACCCAAATTTTGAGAGAGTTGCAAATAAAAGGCCCCATTCCACCCTATCAAAAGCTTTTTAAGCACCAAGTGATATGGCTGAAATAGGGTGAGGAATTGGTTCTATTCATCCAGATTAAATACAACAGTCTCCTCATGTTATCAGCTGAAGATCTATGTATTAAAAATTCTACTTGATCTTTGTGAATACTTTTTATGTAGGACCTGATCTAGTCTTAATGCTAATGTCTTGGACAATATTTTGCAATCAACATTTATTAGGCTTACAGGTCTATAATTAGCTGGGTCCGTTGAATCCTTGTCTTTTTTTTTTGGTATCAATGATATAATGGCTTCCTTAAAACTTTCTTGGAGTGAGCTGTATTGAAATGCTTCCTGGAGAACATCTGTAAGAAATGGACAAAGAATATCTGCATATTTCTTATAGTACTTGACTAGGAAGCCATCTACACATGTACACCAGGTGATTTCCCTGTTTTCATACCCTTAATTGCCATTTAGACTTCAGCTTCTGTTTCAGGGGCATCCATACCATCCTTTTTCTCGAGAGAAAGTTGTCGTAGCTTGTCCTTCTGGAAGAAAGTGTTCAGGTCTTCATCACTAGCTGAACACATTGATGTATACAGATCTCTAACACAGTTGACTTAACCCCCATTCAGACCTCAACCTGTGATCCTAGTGACTCTTAGCACCACCTCCAAGCGTTTAAATACCTGGGATTCCCCAACCAGTTTTTAGAATTGAGGAAGCCTTTCAGATGAGAGGTGAAACGTTTTCAAGAAACCTACAGAATTCCAGTTGCCTTCAACTCTCGCACTTGAGACTATCATGACCTGGATGACTGAGAATCTACACAGACACACTTTCTGGATGCAGAGAAATAGTTTTGAAAGGATGTTTCATTCATTTCTACAATTTGCTTTGATCAAAATGAACCCAAACAAAAAAAAGGCTGCCCAACAAAAAATATACCACATTTTGATGTGTGTGTTGTGTGTTTTCAGTCTGTCAGGCTGTCTGATTAGAGAGAAAGGCTGTGCTTCTCTGGCCTCAGCTCTGAGATCCAACCCCTCCCATCTGAGAGAGCTGGACCTGAGCTACAATCATCCAGGAGACTCAGGAGTGAAGCTGCTGTCTGCTGGACTGGAGGATCCAGACTGGAGACTGGACACTCTCAGGTATGGAGAGGCCTGCTGCAGCCACAGACAATGTCTGATAGAGGAGGAAGAGCTGGAAACATTTTCTCTGTCACAGCTGATGACAGATCTCTACACAAGAGCTTTGACTTCAACAACAACAAGAGAATAATCCAACAGTCTGTGTATGAGAGCCATGTAATGTCCATGTTAGCATGCTGAAAGAGAATGTGCTGGTCTGACCCCCCTCCTCCTTTCAGGGTGGAGCCTGGTGGAGTCCGATGGTTGAGACCAGGTCTGACGAAGTGTAAGTGTGTTTTTAATGTGATTCCTGAAAACAAAGCAGCTTCAAACTGTCACATCACTGATGTCATGAGTCATCATCAAACTGTCAATCAATGATCAGATCATCCATCAATAACTGCAGCTGTATTGTGTCTTGTTCTCTCCATCAGATTCCTGTCAACTCACAATCGACACAAACACAGTGAACACAAAGATCAAACTGTCTGACGACAACAGGAAGGTGATATATGTGGAGGAGGATCAGTCATATCCTGATCATCCAGACAGATTTGACCAGTTGTCTCAGCTGCTGTGTAGAACTGGTCTGACTGGTCGCTGTTACTGGGAGGTCGAGTGGAGAGGAGGAGTTGATGTATCAGTGAGTTACAGAGGAATCAGCAGGAAAGGAGAGAGTGATGAATGTTGGTTTGGAAGAAACAATCAGTCCTGGAGTCTGAGATGCGCTTATCCTCAGGGTTACTCTGTCTGTCACAATAACAGAGAAACAACTATCTCCTCATCCTCTCTCTGTCACAGAGTAGCAGTGTATGTGGACTGTCCTGCTGGCTCTCTGTCCTTCTACAGAGTCTCCTCTGACTCTCTGATCCACCTCCACACCTTCAACACCACATTCACTGAACCTCTGTATCCTGGGTTTACTCTCTGGCGGCCTGGTTCCTCAGTGTCTTTGTGTTCAGTGTAGCAGAGTCTGATAGTTCAGTCTGTTTATGTCTGTCTCTGTCACTCACACACATTTTCAGATGTATTAATGTACTAAATCTGTTAATTTTTAAAAAAAAACTCCTTCCTCCTCTCAATGCCAGAATCAGCTGTAGTGGGTGATAACAACAAATCCTCTCTGCTGTTATTAACAATTTTCCCTTTATATCTCGACTACTATCTTATTGGCATTTCACAACTTTCAAGCAAAGACAAAGTAGATGACAGATAAAAAATTCAGATTTCGTCCAGCAGGAGTTGCTGCTGGCTGTTTGAAGAAAACTTTGAAGCAACTTGCTGACTTTGTGTTGGGAAATAAAATGTAATCTGACTAATTTTGTGGAAATAAGTCCACATGTGCACTGTCTACGTCAACTGAATGTATAACCACATATTTATCTGGGAGGTAGAAACTCAGTAAGATAAAAGAACATTTAAACCAAAGTGATCAAAGTAAATAAGTTTAATATAAAGTTGTATTTTCTGTAAATGTTCCCAAAGTTCTGATCTGAAATAATAACTTAGATCAGCTTTGTATTTTTTTTAACATTGATCTCAGTATTTTTAGACTTTTATTGTGTCCGTTTATCAATCAAGCCACAGAGCACCACAGTAATATGTGCAGAGAGCTGTTTGTTCTTCAGGTGTTACAGTAAACTCTGTCACCTGTCAGGTTTTAGCTGTGAACAGAAATAAACAGATGTGACGACAGGTCTTCTCCATGTGGGCTGGTCCGAGTTTGCATTTTTTCAGTTCTTAAGAGACTAATATAAATCCTGAAGGGGGCACACAAAGACCGTTAATGTGTAGGATTCAGAATTTTGTGCTACACCCCTGATCATAGTTCACCACTGCACAAATCTGCAGGAAACCTATGATCTGTAATGATGTGTCCAAAAGCTGCCCAAGTAGGGCCCATCCATTCAGCTAGCATATTGATGATATTTAAAATAATATAATAATAAAATATATTTAAAATATATATTTGTGTACACTGTACTTTTTGTCTATTATTAAGTGCACTTTCTTTGTATTCTTGCTTTTTAATGCATAGCTAAACAAGATTTCATGAATTGAACATAAAAATAAATAGGTAAAGATAATCTGCTGTAACACCAGGTCCCTGCTGAGGAACTACATCTGAGGCCTTGAGAAAACTACTAAAATGTGATGAAATCCTGATTTCTCAACAGGAAGACATAAAACCACAGTTTCAGGTTTGGGCCAAAATGACCAAAACTTTGGCTGAAGTTTGGTGGAAGCAAGCAGAACCTGAAACCACAAATTAATCAAAGTCCCCACACAGAAAATAAAACATTTTAAACCTTCAACAGGAGTTTATTTTTGATACCTTAATGAAAACATAACAAATCTGACACAACCAGTAACAGAAATACACCATGTCTTTTCTTTTTATTCATAAGAATGCACGGTCAGTTCATCATACATGATATCTGAGAAAACATTTATGAATAGATCTCAACCACAAACAGACACTTTTTAGGTCACATGTTGAGTCTCGAAGTAAGAATCAAATTTCATTAGAAACACGTTAAAAGATAAATATGAAATGTAGCTCATAAAAACTATTTTGTGCAGGCTGTTTTCCATATATTCAAAGTGAGAGATAATATCTGTCCCTTCAGTGATAACTACATGTGTTGTTTGGCACAGTGTGTTTTCAGAGTTCTTTGTAAAGTCTTTCAGAAGGTTCATTGTTTATCAGCATCTAAAACGTTCAGTTTGATATATGTATGTTATGTAATAAAAGTTAATGTCTGTAAAATGAGAGTCACCACGTCTGACAACAAAACACAACAAAGAAAAAGAAGATGAGGAGGAGGAGGTTTACTAACGGAAATGGGAGGAACTCCACTGGGAATTCAAACTGGTAATACATGAATGAAATAAGGAGAAACCGCAGGAGAGATGCATTGAAATTAGACCCAGGGGAAGGAGAACTGTTTGATTTTCCTCATAAATAAATATGTGGAATGAAGGTGGGGGAGGTGCTGCCTTCGCTGCCTGTGGTTACTTACTGTTAGAAAGCATAAAGGGAAAATGGGAACATTATCTGCAGACATGTACAGGCGCCAAGACCCGAGCTGGAAGATCAGGATTTGCTTATTACTATACAAATTTTGAGGCGATGAAATACCCTCGAGGGGGGGGGGGTTGGCCTTTACAGCAGAATAATTATAATTTGGACAATGCAGTGAACTGAGGAGGTCCAGTCGAGTCAGGAGCCTGAACAGACCTGGCACCAGAGCTGCTGGTTTAACTCTGAAATATCTTCTCGTGCGATAACAAATAGCAGATGGAGGAAAGAGGAGAGAGGAGAGACCGCCACAAAGAAGGACCGGCTGAATCCCACCGAGGATCAGCCAGAGGTCGTGGAGACGGACCCTGAATTCATCCCTGCGGACTGCAGTGGTCGCCAGCAGGTGGCAGCAGTGCGCGTCTCAACCGGAAACTCCAGAAGAAGAGGAAGCGAAAGTGGGAGATGACTTTTAACTCGATTTAAAAACAACGTTAAAACACGTCTGAGAGGTGTAAAGAACAAAGATGAGACACTTCGGGAGGTCAGTTGGTGATAAAACGTCCTAAAATCATCACGTGAGCCGAAGATAACTGAGTGACGTAGAGTTGTTGTAAGCTAATTTTGGCTAACTAGCAGGGTGCTTTCCCGGAAATCACACGTCATCCAACAAACTAAAACACTTTAAAACATAAAGTTTGTCTTTTATAACTAAAGCCCTTACTAAGGAGATGAATGTTTAGCTAACCAGCTCCCTCGGGCTAACACCAGTGGCCTGGGATCAGTTTATGTCGAGCTAATTAGCTTCAGCTTAGCTTCAATAACAGGTTTTTTAAACAGGTTTTGCTCATTTTATGGATAAAAACTACTGTGAGTGAAGCTTTTATTAACTCTGTCTGTGCCACAGCTAAAATACACACTCACTACTGCTTCATGTGTACTTGTACTGTGATACTTCAAGTACATTTTGATGCTAATACTTTGAATACAGAGTAGTTTTACTGGGATAAAAGTTGTTTCTGAGGCTGTGGACGTTTCATTAATCAGTCAATCACTGGTGTTTTTCTCCCAGCGGTTTATCCTGTCTGTGTTAATGTGTGTAATGTACCTTTACTTTCTGTAAATATGAAGGACTGACTGAGGTCAGTGTTGTGTTGACCTTGTGTCAAATATTGAACCAGTCACAGGTTACATGTTGTGTTTCTTGGCTGTAGATGTTTATTCAGAGGTTAAATCATCTACAGGTAAATGTGTGTTGTTGTAGAGTTCAGGTGAAAAAATTCACCTGTCAACCTTTGTGAACCTGCTGCAGCCGAACAGTGACGAACACATGAATGCATCAGTCACTGTGCAGCTGCAGGTGTGTCTGCAGAAATACCTGTTTCCTAATCTGACTCACAGCACAGAGATTAGGAATCAAACCTGTCTGTACATGTTGTTGTTGTTCAGTTGATTTTTGCTTTTCTTTTACTTTCGTTTCCTGTTTTAACAGAGATTTTGCAGAAGCTCTGTGGGATCAGTGTAAGTCAGGCGGTCAAAGACAATCACAGAACCAGCAGCATGTGAATTAAACCTGAGGATCTGAAACAGATTCTCCTCTTTGTGATTTCCTGTTTTTAACCACAATTATTAAAATGAGTGATTTTTCTTTTTTAAATTGGTGTTTATGGATCACAGTTCAGAGAGGATGTGATTATCGATTAATCTGTTGGTAAAAATTTCCATCATGAGCCCAAATAAATCCAGTTTAATTTTACAGAAGAGAAAGAAAAGCAGAAGCTGAACCTGCACAGTTTTGATCCTGGTTCAGATGCTTTCGATCATTCACTGTCCTGTCTCTTTCTGCAGATTGATCTGGATCGTCATTTATGGCATCAGTACAGGTGAGTGGCTTTAGATATAAATGTTTCACAGCCTCAGCTGGTCTGAGTCAGGCGTCATGGAACAGAGGTTAAACAGAGGAGTCTTTTAAAACCATTACCATGCTCCAGCAGCTGTCGCTGCAGTGACGCATTTTCATACAAATTCCTCCAAGAGCATAACCAGAGCTGAAAGTTAATCTGCCTCTTGGCTTGTGTTGAAACACACAGGCTGACATTGGCATCAGCCTCCACAGAAAACAAACTGTGACTAACCAAAGTTTCTGATCCTTCAGGTTTAGTTGATCAGATCATCTTCACAGATGAACACCACTGTTCTGATGTTTGAAGTAAGAAGCTAATGTTAGGCTATAAACCAACTACACCACGGTCACATGACGTCAACGTCTCCACCACTAAGCTTCCAACTGGTCATTTCATTTAGCTCTGAGCTCTTCTACAAAAGCCTTTCTTCTTAGAAAGTTAGTGAGAGTTTGAAAGAGCGTGAGTAGAAACACAACGAGGCTGTAAAGGTGGACTGGTGAGTAAAGGTGGACTGGTGAGTAAAGGTGGACTGGTGAGTAGATGGGTTTTCATCTCAACTTAAACACTTTTAAAACTACCTGGAGTATCCTTGAATCTCTTTGAATCATCAGAAACATCCACAAAACTCCCTGAATTATCCTTAAATTTCATTGGAACATCTGAAAAAAGTCACTGAATCACCTGAAATATCCTTAAATCACCTGGAAACATTATAACATCTGTAAAACTGAATCTCTTTGCAAACAAACTTAAATCTCCTTGAATGGTTTGAGAACATGTTCAGTTTACTCTGTGTTAACTGTGCTATCAGTGCCCACAATCACTGAGAGTGAACTCTTATTTAATCATGCAGTCACACCTTATAAAAGCCTGTGTCATACCTGTGGTCAGGGTCACACCTCCTCTCTAAGGTGAAAGCTTCGGTCCTTCGCTTCAGTCAAGAGTTCGGTCTCAGGCGTCGCCTTAAAGACGAGTGGAGGGCATCGTCTGAACACAGACCTTCCTCTTCCTTCTTGTTTTTGTGGCTTCTCTTTTCTCTCTCGGTTCCTCCTCTCAGAGGACACAGTGCTGTTTGTCTTCACACTGCACACTAAATTCATTCACATCAAAGGGAGACAAAGCAGAGCAGAGTTAGTACATTCCTTTATTTAGCCTCTGTGATTGAGTTTGTTTATCTGCAGCTGCTCCTGTTCTCATCTGCACACAAAGGCCGCAACGTCGATAAGGTGCAGGGAGATGTAAACATGTAGGTGGGCGTTCAGGTAAAGACAGAGGTCAGGTCAGGTGAACCTGGGTCTGATTTTCATGTGTCTCTGGGTGTAAATGATTGACAGGGACAAAAATGATTGGAGTGTTTTTTTATTAAAGAGTCAGATTCTTTTAGTTTAACCAGAAACATCTCTATATATCACTACCAGACTCCATAGAGAAAAACAGGGATTTAACCAGGAGCTGCTGGAATACCACTGCCTCCATCTGTTAGTGTGTCTGTGTTACTGTGTGACTTTCAGTGGTGGAAGAAGTAATCAGATACTTTACTGAAGTAAAAGTACCACACAGTAACACAGACACGCTAACAGATGGAGGCAGTGGTATTCCAGCAGCTCCTGGTTAAATCCCTGTTTTTGTCAATGGAGTCTGGTATGGATCAGTGAACAGTTTCTCCTGAAACCAAATGATGTGGCTCTTAAATAAAAAGCTGTATCTCTTACAGCTGTCACTGAACAGCTGGATTACAGCAGCGGCTGTTGGTTGTTTGGTTCTCTGGTGTTGCTCAACACTGAACTAAATGTGGGAAATGAGACCCAGGTTCAAAAATCTAGGTTGTTTTTAATAATTAGTGCCAAGAGAAATGGATGAAATGTCTTTGTGAATCATCTGTAAAGCTGCAATTATGTGGATCAGTTTGTGCACATGTCCTCCTCCACGTCCAACACAAAGCCTGGTTACTCATCGTCATTAAACGTTCCTCCTCCTGCAGCTCTGATGGATGATGTGTCAATAAATTTAGCCACACAGTAACTCTGCATGGTTGATGTGAGACCTGGGACGTGCCACTTTGCTCCATCATCACATAAGAATGTACTCCTGAACGCCTCTTTTGAGGGAAGTGGTGTGTGCAGGTTGAATTTATATTTTCCATTGAGGGAATAGATTGAGGTGACTCAGCTTTAGATCTGTAACAGAGGAAGGAAGAAACGTTTCACAGTGGATTCATAAAACAGGAGCACACGTTTGAGTCTCTAAAAATCAGTTCTGTTGTTAGTCCTTTATTATTGATTATCTACTGATACTGGTTTTATTTCTCAGATTGTTATCATCAGTGTCTGACAACATTATGAGAGGATTCCTACAGAGACAGAGCTTTTTATTAAAGAGTCAGATCCAGAATCATCTCTGCTGGAATACCACTGCCTCCATCTGTTAGTGTGTCTGTGTTACTGTGTGGTACTTTTACTTCAGTAAAGTATCTGATTACTTCTTCCTCCACTGAAAGTCACACAGTAACACAGACACACTAACAGATGGAGGCAGTGGTATTCCAGCAGCTCCTGGTTAAATCCCTGTTTTTCTCTATGGAGTCTGGTAGTGATAGCGAGCATGAGACAGGATTAGACTTTATTTGGCATTTGCACAGGTGCATGTTAGCACAGGCACATTGGAATTAGAGGTGTGTAGAGGAGTGAATATTAATGAACAGTGTTTTCTGTCTCACAGTGAGCTGCCAGGTGAAAGTCGAGGGTTTTATCAGTGACAGCGTCCTGCTGCCCTGCATCTACAGAGAAGGCCCTCTACCTGACCAATTCAACGTCCACTGGAGAGACAAAGACGACAAGATCGTGCTGGACATCAACAACAGAGTCCAGGACTTGACAACACAGGACCAGGTGTTCAAAGGTCGAGTGAGGAGTTTCCCTGATGAGTACAAGGCGGGAAACTTCACTGTCGTCCTGGAGCAGGCCCGACAGTCAGACAGCGGCACCTACGAGTGCCATGTCCCTAAGGTGGACTTCCAGCGGAGAGTCCAACTGACCGTCGCAGGTTTGTACACCTCTTATATGTTCTAACACGAGCTGCAGTGTCAGTGTGCAGCTTCACATTAAACTGATCATAGAAGAAGAAGTTAACTGATTAAAAGAGAGAGAATAATCCATCTAGGACGAGTTTAATAAATAAAATCCATCATTTTATCTTGGTCTTCATCAAACTGTTGGAGCTCAGATTGTGAATACAAACAGCTGAGTTTGTTTGTTTAAAGCTCAGGGTTTTCTATCAGCGTCGCGGACATGAAAACATTTTCAGTCGACTGCTTTCTCTCTGTTTCAAGTCAGTGTCTCTTTTTCTGACGTCCTCACTCTGATCTTAAACCAGATAAAGGATTGTAGTCGTCAGACGTCTGGATCTTCAGGAATCACAGCCGCTCTCCACGTCCTCAGAAACATCTGTATGATGCAGTGTTTCACTGACTTTAACCAGCTGCTCTGTTTAAACCTGAGCAGATGAAAACAATGGCAATGACTTGTTTTTCTTCAAAAAGGAAATTCAAGCTGAAAAATGCTGCCACATCGTATCGTTCATGATAATACCGGCACCGATTTTACACCAAAAGGTTTCATCTCAGGAAATGAGCGGCACATCAGCAGCTCATCTGCAAACTGTAGTAAACAATCTAGACTTCTCTCCTTAAAACAGTGGCAGGAAGCCAGAGCAGGACACTGACCTCAGAGGAGAAGCTGCTGTTCTCAGGAAGTGGTTCAGACGAGATGCAACTTTCTGCAGAATGTGGCAACTCAACACGTTTTTTTTTCACGTCCTGAAGCAAAACTACAGACGTGAGTGTGATGAGGGGCAGAGTATCTGTGCTGCAGACGGTGAGAGTAAACTGAAGCCGAGCAGAGCTGGAGACGTGTATGTCATGAAAATATTTGAAACCTGGAGCAAACGTTCACTCTACAGTCCAATGGTCCTTTCATCTCAGACTGACCCTGAAGTATCAGAGTGTCAGCCATGTCTTACCTCCTGTAGCAGAGGAGACGCTGGACCTTCCTTTACGGAAGGAGAGGGCAGAGTGACGTCCCAGGATTCCTTGCAGCAGGATGCATGGCGGCAGATCCGTGCGCACGTGGGCACAACAGAGTTTCTCGATCAGACTCGTACAGGGATCCTTCTCCCTCTGAAAAAATCATTTTCTCTTAACAAACGTATAAAAGTCCAAGGTCAGGACAGGAAACTGCAGCTGTCCCATCTCATTGTAATGGTTCGACTTTCTCGACTTCATTCCTTCCTGTGCTGGACAGGAAACCTTATTGAACTCTAGTCCAAGTTAGTATTAAAAAAGAGCAGTTTCTCCCAGTTCTCCTGCATTTCTCTGACCTCAGGTTATTTCCCATCATGCTCAAGGGGAAGTGGTGTGGAGAGATTTGAGCCCTGAGCTCAAAGAGGAACTGGTGAGATGTAGTTTCTCTCAGAACTAATTAACATGGTCGTCGTGGTTTTTAATGGTTAGTTGTTCCAACCACAACAGATGTGGAACAGTGAGTAAAGAGTCAGTAAGAGCTGAACTGTGACTGACGAGGTCTTTGTGTAACCATCGTTGTTATTCCAGCAGCAGGGTCCACTCACTCTGAGTTTTACTGCTGTTAGTCAGGGTTGAATATTTAGCTCCAGTGTTTGATCAGGAGAAAATAATCTTACCTCAGGATCTGTGTAGTCCCTGATCTGGCTCTCAGTGGTGTCCCATGATCCTCCTCCTGTTTCACACTCGGTGAAGTGCTCTGCAGTGTTTCCCCCTCGGCGGCGGAGTCGTCTCTGATCTGATGGTTTCATATGTGACGACTCCTCTCAGCAGAGTGTGACTCTCTTCACGTTCGCTCGTCTCTGTGGCATGACGCTGCCCTCTGCTGCTCAGTCCTGGTCCTGGTCCTGGACCTGAGACTGTCACAGCCGCTGGAGGCATTAAGCTTTCACCATCCACAGCTATGTGAACAAGACCACACACAAACAGAGACCTTGAACACATCGTCAGTCTCTACTTTAAATCAGTCGGGCATCGAGTCCATGTTGACTTCTGGGTCTAAAGTTTAGAATGAGGATAGTAAACTCTTGTTTATTAAACTTTATATCATCTGGTTTTAATAGAGCTCCATTATTTTTAGACACTGGCAGCAACATTTTCCTCTTTAGTGATTTTGCCTACAAAATAAAAGCATGAGAAACTTCCTTTCTTTGCAGCAACTCTTTTTTCAAGCTTTTATTCTGAAAAGATCTGACCAGAGTTCAAAAGATTGTTGCTGCTCAACAAACATCTGATCTCAATCCATTAATCTCCTCAGTCTGCTTTTGATTATGTTCAACAGCAGCATCAACAGTTTTATTTTGGGCTGCAACCAAAGATTGTTTTTCATCTCTAAATGTTTTCACTTGTTACAACTTATTACAACAAATGCTTCAATTTTAGAGGCTGAAATCAGAGAATGTTTGCTTCATTAATGTATTTATTTTAATATGTTCTTCATTTGAAGTTGGTTTTATTATTAGAACATTGTGTTGAATGTCCTGTCTGCTGTAACAGCAGTAAACCTGCAACTAGTGGATGAAAAGTCAATTAGATTAAGTTCAAATCAATGTTCAACAGCTGTAATAATGAATTCATAATATCTGCAGAGAAGATGCAGCTTCTCCACAGATTAAAAGAGAGAATAATCTGATGATGTGCAGCTCAGAAACATGACACTGGTCAAACTGTGACACTGAGCAACATAACAGATCAGTTTAACCTGGTGTGTTTCCTATAAATGTGGCTAATGTGACTTTATAT
Source organism: Lates calcarifer (assembly GCF_001640805.2). Classification (NCBI taxonomy): domain Eukaryota; kingdom Metazoa; phylum Chordata; class Actinopteri; family Centropomidae; genus Lates; species Lates calcarifer. The sequence goes on from NW_026117566.1 coordinate 23,450, forward strand.
GTTGTGATAACTGTGAATTGTAGTTGTGTGGTTGCTGTAGCTGGTCATGCAGCTCCTTTGCCAGATTAAATCAAACCTTTCCTCTGAGTTTCAAACTAACAGATGTCACAGAGTCTTTGAACGCACCGGGGACTGTAGAGTCTGAACTTGTGTAAAATTAGAAGCTGAAGCAGGTTTTTGTTGTTTGTGTTGCAGGTGTTAAACCGACGCCTTCTCCAGGACCGAGAGTTGGTGACGGTGCAGTGACACTGAGCTCCTCCGTCCTGCCTCTGCTCTCTGCTCCTGTCTTTTTGTTCTGGCTTTAAAAAGACAGAAGCTGAAAGTCAGACATTATCAAGCTTTATTTGAGAGCAAAACATAAAATGTAGCAGCTCTTAAAATAAGAAGGGAAGAGTTCTGCTCTAAAACATCTAAAGGGATAAAAAATTCACTTTAATTTCAGATAAGAAACAGATTTAAAGTCACAACTCTTTAAAAAACAAAGTCAATCAGAAGGTTGTTGAAGTAGAAATCCAGAGTAGAACACATTTCATCTGAGGGTCGAACAGCTCGTTTCTTATTTAGTTCAACTCAAAGATCAGTTCCTGCTGTTACTGCTGCTGTTTGTGTCGGTACATTTTATTTAATATTCCTATAACCTGTAAATCCTATAACATTTCAAAATGCTTGGCAATAAAACCTGAATAAAATTAGAGTAGAGTAGGGATAGAATTAGAGATAGAATTAAAAAAGTTTGAAAAATGGAAAAAAAAACAAAACAATCAACAAAAAAACAAGTAGACAATAGAAAGCACTAAGAAATGAATCATGTTGTTGTTGTTTGTTTTCTCTCACACCTCCTTGTTCATAGTGCAGATGTTGATGTTGTCTTGTCAGCTGCTGATCTGTAAAAGATGCTTACAGATGCTGAAGGATAACTCTTTTTTCCCCCATGTTTCTGGCTGTAAATGATCGGAATCGATGCAGAACTAAGGAAGAACGGCACCTGTCCACATCAAAGTCCGTCCACTAAAGTGCTTGTTTTTGTCACTGACAGACTCCGATTGTTCTTCTCAGTGTCTGACATGGATTCCTACAGAGGCAGAGCTGTTTATTAAAGAGTCAGATCCTTTTAGTTTAACCAGAAACATCTCTATATATCACTACCAGACTCCATAGAGAAAAACAGGGATTTAACCAGGAGCTGCTGGAATATCACTGCCTCCATCTGTTAGTGTGTCTGTGTTACTGTGTGACTTTCAGTGGTGGAAGAAGTAATCAGATACTTTACTGAAGTAAAAGTACCACACAGTAACAAGCACGTTAGTGGACGGACTTTGATGTGGACAGGTGCCGTTATTCCTTAGTTCTGCATCGATTCCGATCATTTACACCCAGAAACATGGAAAAATCAGGCCCAGGTAAAAAAAAAAAATACCAGAGTTATCCTTTAGTTTCCACACTGGTAACCTAAAATATCCTGCTGATTTATAGTTTTAAAGTTATACATACCTTTAACTGCTTCATTTTCAGGGATACGTCAGACAGTAGAAAGATGTTGAGAACACCTCTCTCTGTTGTTACTAAAAATGGCCACAGTGGGAGTTTAACCAATTTTCGCTGTGGCAAAAAGTCTAAATATTGATGATGCGCGTTCTTAAATACACTCCACGTCCAGTATATTGGGTTCACCCAGTTGCAACAATCCCTCTGATTGGCCTAATGAGGGCACCCTCAACTCCTCTTTTAAGATGTAATCTTAGTAAAATCAGGGACAACATGACCATGACTGGCCACTGGGGGTGCTGTTATCAATAATTACATTTATTCCTCCTGCAAGTTCTTTTCAAATGATGGCTTTTGGAGCAGAACTCATCTCAGGCTTTTCTTAAATATGTTACAGCTTGTCACCTGAAGGATATGTTACACTATTATTTATATTATTAGCCAAAAAAGCTACACTTCTACTGAAGGATGACATGTTCGGTTTTGTTGTGATGTTGACATGTAAAAGTTACAGGCGGGATAAGATAAATTTTATTTATTTATTTTATTTTATGAAACATGAAGTAAAATTGAATGATGTTTTTGCTATTGCTACATAGCTAATGTTAGCATTATCTGCCATTCCAAGAGCTTCAGCCATCGTTGTGTTTACAAGAGGTTAGAACACGTAATCTGGTCAGCGCTACTTCTTCATCCTCTCATGTTGGAGTGAGCAGACTAACTACACTACTACAGACACACTATAGTTTTATTACGAGATGGGATGGACCAAGGCTAGCTGGTTAGCATACTAACTCAAATAGAAGAAAGTACGAGAGTGAACAGTGGCGTTGCTTTCCAGCGCTTGGTGAGTAAAGGACTGAAGTTTGATACAAAATTTGCGATGTTTCTTTAAAACCACTGCTAATGCTAATGTTGGCTATGTAGCAATAGCAAAAATGTACAAATATCACCTTTAAAAACCAAACCCAAACGCAAACCCAACTGAAACATGAAGAAACAAATGAAGAATGAATCCTTAGATCTCACGTTCACCCAGTTTTCCTCTGGGTTCTGTTGTTTCTGGCTGAAACATATCGAAGCTTTCTGCTCATATTTCAGCTGCAGAATGTTTTATATTTACCAAACATTTCAACCCGAGTTCTGCAGCGATGTGAGGTATTTTCCTCTGACCAGCCTATCTGGATCTTTGTTTGACTGAAGTGGTCTCTGTGAGGTTTTAGCAGAAAGATGAGTCCTGGAGATGTAGTGAAACAACTAACTATACTAAAAACCAGCTTAGCTTATATAAAGGTACTAACAAAGACATTTCAGCTGACTGAAGTAATCACAAATTATTTTCATTATCAAACCATCTGACGCTGGATAAAGTCAAGCACTGATTACTGGCTTTATTCTCAGGGTGATCAGGGATCAATATATTGATTAGTTAAGCGGAGGGACGATGAATCAATGCTACCTGTGCTGTAACGAGGTCATCACAGCCGGCAGTCATGTGACCCACGACATATTACATTGTACTTTAAATACTCTGTATTTTTCCTACTTTACTACCTTGTATTTATGTTTCAAAGACATGACTGAAGTTTGTTTTCTTCTGAAATAAAAACTGGAGTTAAAACTCCACAAATATTTGATGTTTGAGTTTTTCTGCAGTAACAGGTCTGCTGCTGTTAGAGTGAGTACTACTGTCACTCCTACTGTAACTGTTACTGGCAGGTATAACTCCAACTGACACTAATACTACTACTACTACAACTGTAGTACTCTTGGTATCAGCACTACAGTTGTTTTCATCAGTACTATTAACTCATACTGATGCTACTATTACTGCTGTAACTTGTTAAAGTTGGTCAGATAACTTGTTATTACTTCCACTACTTCAACTAACACTTTAACTGCAATGATACTTTTGCTGATAGCACTACCACGACTACTTCTGTAACTGTAACTATTGAAATTAAAGTTCCATCTCTGCTACTTGTACTGTTGTTAATACAAGTACTTCTTCTGCTACTTCTGTTACTTCTCCTGACACATCTAAACTGTAGTACTGTTACGAGTGTTACCTGTACTACTGTAACCACTGCTGCTGTTACTCACAGTGCTACTATTTCTAGTTGCAGTAGTAGTAGTACCAGCAGGATTGGTTACTCCTTTTGTTGTTACTACTACTTCTAGTATACCTGTCACAATACTACCTTTTACTTGTACTACTACTTAAATAATACTATCACAGTTACTACTACTACTCCTAATTAATACAAACACTTGCTACTGCTCTTACAGTTACTACCACCAATAGTACTACTGCTACTACTATAACTACTGTTATTTACTACAGTTGTTACCTCCTGTTACTTATTACTACAACACGTACACATGCTGTATCTGGAGCTGTTCTCCAACTACTTCTTTTACTACTCCTACTACCTGTGATACTTTTTGTCTGCAGAACTACTGCTGCTACTACCATGATACTGTAAGTACTGCTGCCACAGTTAATACTCCTTTTGAGTACTTTTAGCAGTCTCTATCTCAGTCTGATCTAAATGCGATTTTCTGTAATGTGGAACTAACTGCTTCAGCGTTTTCCTCTGAAATGGAGTGAAATACCTTGAAACTGCAGCTGTCAGTCTCACTTATCAGTCACCAAGTTTAGTTACACACTTTCTTCCGGGAGGGTGGGAGGGGTGAAGGAAGAGATGGTGGACCTTCAGAGGGAGGCTGGTGAGCTGGACGTTGACTCTCTGGTATGTTTATTTCTTTATTACAATAATCTTGTCTTTGTCAGATTCAGAGCAGAGCAACCTGCAAACAGACAGAAAATATATCTATTAATATTTATATAAAGTTCATCTCTGAGTCTTCAGTTAATCCACTCAAACACTGAGCGGCTGATTCTGTTTCTGGACCATGCCACCGCTCAGAAAGTGTGGCAGACATCCTGTTAAAACCTTAACGCTGTTATTTTAAAAGTGAAAGAGAAAGTGTTTTGATGTGTTTTTGCGTTTTGACCAACAAAACCCTGTTGACACTCATCAAACCAGGACCAGATTAACCAGGGATCTGTTTGTCAAGGTTTGATTTCATCTGAAGGACGATTTCACATTGCTTTTTTTCCCACATCTGGACCTCTAATCAAAACCACTTGTAACAGTTTCCTTGTTAAACAGGAAGACTGTGCAGACTCTTTAAAACACACTTTCAGACCTTTATTCTACTTAAAAATATTAAAAAGACAATTTCACTCCTTCACTCCTAATTCACAAGAATTATGATAAATTATGATACATGGCCACATGGTCTGTTGAAGGAAAGGTGAAGGAGAAACACCTTTTTCTTTAAAAAAAAAAAAAAAAAAAAAACAGAAAGAGTGAAGGGAATTTAATGCATAAAGATGCTGAGAGATTTAATTTCAAAAGGTAAAGGTGAAGTTAGAGAGACAAAGTCTTTTTGGGTTCAAGCACAAATTTTTGTACCAGTGAAGATCTCAAGTAGGCGTCGTCTCATGAGGCCAAAAAATAGACTTATACTGGGCTGTTGTGAGCTGCCTGAGGCACCACATTTCATTTTCCACAGGCCTGTTCACTGTTCCTAATTTTTAAATTCCAGCCCGATGTTGGAAATTCATCAGCCACAACCACAGACTCATCCATTCTGGACCTGACACAGTCGCTCAGTGTTGTTAGGGGAGTTTTTAGAAGCTGGGAAGACTGCAGATTTGAGGCCCACAAACTGAAACATGATCTGTAGGACTGAATCTCTCCTGACCAGTCTAATCTCACATTTGATTTATGATCCTGTTTGTCCACAGTGCTGCACTGATCTGGATCTTTGCCTTCAGCGTATCAACAGGTCAGTCAGACATTATTCCTACCTCTCAGTTGAACTGTATCATACAATTAATTAATTGTGTTGTCTCACAGTGAGCTGCCAGATTAACATCAAGGGTTTAATTGGAGAAGATGTCCTGTTGCCCTGCATCTACAATGGGAGGAACTCTATCCCAGAGGATGTTTCCTTGCTCTGGTGGGACAAGCAGAAAAAAGTCCTGTTAACCCTCGTCAACGGCACCCCCAGTTTCTAGAGTCCAGCACCAGAACTTCAGAGGTCGAGTGGTCACGTTCTCTGATCTGTACAGGAGAGGAAACTTCTCCATCGTCCTG
>NW_026117567.1:0-9346 GCF_001640805.2 Lates calcarifer
ATAATTTCCTGTCGGGAGAGCCTTTCCCTCTTTTGTGCACTGTATGCAATCTGAGAGTGTGAATAAGCGGTTTTCCCAGCGTTTTGAGGCTTATTCAGCTCAGAATGGCTTAATACTGCTATATCTGACCAGGACAAGACAAACTAAGCACTCAGCCACACGGACATGAAAGTTGTTTACTTTACATTTAGTAAACAAACATTATGGTTGAAACCATAATTTCCTGTCGGGAGAGCCTTTCCCTCTTTTGTGCACTGTATGCAAGCTCATTCGGTGAATAAGCGGTTTTCCGAGCGTTTTGAGGCTTATTCAGCTCAGAATGGCTTAATACTGCTATATCTGACCAGGACAAGACAAACTAAGCACTCAGCCACACGGACATGAAAGTTGTTTACTTTTATTAGTAAACAAACATTATGGTTGAAACCATAATTTCCTGTCGGGAGAGCCTTTCCCTCTTTTGTGCACTGTATGCAAGCTCATTCGTGAATAAGCGGTTTTCCGAGCGTTTTGAGGCTTATTCAGCTCAGAATGGCTTAATACTGCTATATCTGACCAGGACAAGACATCTACTCACCAGCCCACACGGACATGAAAGTTGTTTACTTTAATATTAGTAAACAAACATTATGGTTGAAACCATAATTTCCTGTCGGGAGAGCCTTTCCCTCTTTTGTGCACTGTATGCAATCTGAGAGTGTGAATAAGCGGTTTTCCCAGCGTTTTGAGGCTTATTCAGCTCAGAATGGCTTAATACTGCTATATCTGACCAGGACAAGACAAACTAAGCACTCAGCCACACGGACATGAAAGTTGTTTACTTTACAATATTAGTAAACAAACATTATGGTTGAAACCATAATTTCCTGTCGGAGAGCCTTTCCCTCTTTTGTGCACTGTATGCAATCTGAGAGTGTGAATAAGCGGTTTTTCCCAGCGTTTTGAGGCTTATTCAGCTCAGAATGGCTTAATACTGCTATATCTGACCAGGACAAGACAAACTAAGCACTCAGCCACACGGACATGAAAGTTGTTTACTTTACAATATTAGTAAACAAACATTATGGTTGAAACCATAATTTCCTGTCGGGAGAGCCTTTCCCTCTTTTGTGCACTGTATGCAATCTGAGAGTGTGAATAAGCGGTTTTCCCAGCGTTTTGAGGCTTATTCAGCTCAGAATGGCTTAATACTGCTATATCTGACCAGGACAAGACAAACTAAGCACTCAGCCACACGGACATGAAAGTTTTAATTTCTATTATAATAAACAAACATTATGGTTGAAACCATAATTTCCTGTCGGGAGAGCCTTTCCCTCTTTTGTGCACTGTATGCAATCTGAGAGTGTGAAAAGCGGTTTTCCGAGCGTTTTGAGGCTTATTCAGCTCAGAATGGCTTAATACTGCTATATCTGACCAGGACAAGACAAACTAAGCACTCAGCCACACGGACATGAAAGTTCCTATTTCTATTATAATAAACAAACATTATGGTTGAAACCATAATTTCCTGTCCGGAGAGCCTTTCCCTCTTTTGTGCACTGTATGCAAGCTCATTCGGTGAATAAGCGGTTTTCCGAGCGTTTTGAGGCTTATTCAGCTCAGAATGGCTTAATACTGCTATATCTGACCAGGACAAGACAAACTAAGCACTCAGCCACACGGACATGAAAGTTTCCTAATTTCTATTATAATAAACAAACATTATGGTTGAAACCATAATTTCCTGTCGGGAGAGCCTTTCCCTCTTTTGTGCACTGTATGCAAGCTCATTCGGTGAATAAGCGGTTTTCCCAGCGTTTTGAGGCTTATTCAGCTCAGAATGGCTTAATACTGCTATATCTGACCAGGACAAGACAAACTAAGCACTCAGCCACACGGACATGAAAGTTGTTTACTTTACAATATTAGTAAACAAACATTATGGTTGAAACCATAATTTCCTGTCGGGAGAGCCTTTCCCTCTTTTGTGCACTGTATGCAATCTGAGAGTGTGAATAAGCGGTTTTCCCAGCGTTTTGAGGCTTATTCAGCTCAGAATGGCTTAATACTGCTATATCTGACCAGGACAAGACAAACTAAGCACTCAGCCACACGGACATGAAAGTTGTTTACTTTACAATATTAGTAAACAAACATTATGGTTGAAACCATAATTTCCTGTCGGGAGAGCCTTTCCCTCTTTTGTGCACTGTATGCAATCTGAGAGTGTGAATAAGCGGTTTTTCCCAGCGTTTTGAGGCTTATTCAGCTCAGAATGGCTTAATACTGCTATATCTGACCAGGACAAGACAAACTAAGCACTCAGCCACACGGACATGAAAGTTTCCTAATTTCTATTATAATAAACAAACATTATGGTTGAAACCATAATTTCCTGTCGGAGAGCCTTTCCCTCTTTTGTGCACTGTATGCAAGCTCATTCGTGAATAAGCGGTTTTCCGAGCGTTTTGAGGCTTATTCAGCTCAGAATGGCTTAATACTGCTATATCTGACCAGGACAAGACAAACTAAGCACTCAGCCACACGGACATGAAAGTTGTTTACTTTTCTATTAGTAAACAAACATTATGGTTGAAACCATAATTTCCTGTCGGGAGAGCCTTTCCCTCTTTTTGTGCACTGTATGCAAGCTCATGGTGAATAAGCGGTTTTCCGAGCGTTTTGAGGCTTATTCAGCTCAGAATGGCTTAATACTGCTATATCTGACCAGGACAAGACAAACTAAGCACTCAGCCACACGGACATGAAAGTTTTTACTTTCAATATTAGTAAACAAACATTATGGTTGAAACCATAATTTCCTGTCGGAGAGCCTTTCCCTCTTTTGTGCACTGTATGCAAGCTGAGAGTGTGAATAAGCGGTTTTCCGAGCGTTTTGAGGCTTATTCAGCTCAGAATGGCTTAATACTGCTATATCTGACCAGGACAAGACAAACTAAGCACTCAGCCACACGGACATGAAAGTTGTTTACTTTACAATATTAGTAAACAAACATTATGGTTGAAACCATAATTTCCTGTCGGGAGAGCCTTTCCCTCTTTTGTGCACTGTATGCAATCTGAGAGTGTGAATAAGCGGTTTTCCCAGCGTTTTGAGGCTTATTCAGCTCAGAATGGCTTAATACTGCTATATCTGACCAGGACAAGACAAACTAAGCACTCAGCCACACGGACATGAAAGTTGTTTACTTTACAATATTAGTAAACAAACATTATGGTTGAAACCATAATTTCCTGTCGGGAGAGCCTTTCCCTCTTTTGTGCACTGTATGCAATCTGAGAGTGTGAATAAGCGGTTTTCCCAGCGTTTTGAGGCTTATTCAGCTCAGAATGGCTTAATACTGCTATATCTGACCAGGACAAGACAAACTAAGCACTCAGCCACACGGACATGAAAGTTTAATTTCTATTATAATAAACAAACATTATGGTTGAAACCATAATTTCCTGTCGGGAGAGCCTTTCCCTCTTTTGTGCACTGTATGCAAGCTCATTCGGTGAATAAGCGGTTTTCCGAGCGTTTTGAGGCTTATTCAGCTCAGAATGGCTTAATACTGCTATATCTGACCAGGACAAGACAAACTAAGCACTCAGCCACACGGACATGAAAGTTGTTTACTTTACAATATTAGTAAACAAACATTATGGTTGAAACCATAATTTCCTGTCGGGAGAGCCTTTCCCTCTTTTGTGCACTGTATGCAAGCTGATTGTGAATAAGCGGTTTTCCGAGCGTTTTGAGGCTTATTCAGCTCAGAATGGCTTAATACTGCTATATCTGACCAGGACAAGACAAACTAAGCACTCAGCCACACGGACATGAAAGTTTTTACTTTCAATATTAGTAAACAAACATTATGGTTGAAACCATAATTTCCTGTCGGGAGAGCCTTTCCTCTTTTGTGCACTGTATGCAAGCTGAGAGTGTGAATAAGCGGTTTTCCCGAGCGTTTTGAGGCTTATTCAGCTCAGAATGGCTTAATACTGCTATATCTGACCAGGACAAGACAAACTAAGCACTCAGCCACACGGACATGAAAGTTTTACTTTACAATATTAGTAAACAAACATTATGGTTGAAACCATAATTTCCTGTCGGGAGAGCCTTTCCCTCTTTTGTGCACTGTATGCAATCTGAGGTGAATAAGCGGTTTTCCCAGCGTTTTGAGGCTTATTCAGCTCAGAATGGCTTAATACTGCTATATCTGACCAGGACAAGACAAACTAAGCACTCAGCCACACGGACATGAAAGTTGTTTACTTTACAATATTAGTAAACAAACATTATGGTTGAAACCATAATTTCCTGTCGGAGAGCCTTTCCCTCTTTTGTGCACTGTATGCAATCTGAGAGTGTGAATAAGCGGTTTTCCCAGCGTTTTGAGGCTTATTCAGCTCAGAATGGCTTAATACTGCTATATCTGACCAGGACAAGACAAACTAAGCACTCAGCCACACGGACATGAAAGTTTCCTAATTTCTATATAATAAACAAACATTATGGTTGAAACCATAATTTCCTGTCGGAGAGCCTTTCCCTCTTTTGTGCACTGTATGCAAGCTCATTCGGTGAATAAGCGGTTTTCCGAGCGTTTTGAGGCTTATTCAGCTCAGAATGGCTTAATACTGCTATATCTGACCAGGACAAGACATTCACCAGCCACACGGACATGAAAGTTGTTTACTTTACAATATTAGTAAACAAACATTATGGTTGAAACCATAATTTCCTGTCGGGAGAGCCTTTCCCTCTTTTGTGCACTGTATGCAATCTGAGAGTGTGAATAAGCGGTTTTCCGAGCGTTTTGAGGCTTATTCAGCTCAGAATGGCTTAATACTGCTATATCTGACCAGGACAAGACAAACTAAGCACTCAGCCACACGGACATGAAAGTTGTTTACTTTACAATATTAGTAAACAAACATTATGGTTGAAACCATAATTTCCTGTCGGGAGAGCCTTTCCCTCTTTTGTGCACTGTATGCAATCTGAGTGTGAATAAGCGGTTTTCCCAGCGTTTTGAGGCTTATTCAGCTCAGAATGGCTTAATACTGCTATATCTGACCAGGACAAGACAAACTAAGCACTCAGCACACGGACATGAAAGTTGTTTACTTTACAATATTAGTAAACAAACATTATGGTTGAAACCATAATTTCCTGTCGGGAGAGCCTTTCCCTCTTTTGTGCACTGTATGCAATCTGAGAGTGTGAATAAGCGGTTTTCCCGCGTTTTGAGGCTTATTCAGCTCAGAATGGCTTAATACTGCTATATCTGACCAGGACAAGACAAACTAAGCACTCAGCCACACGGACATGAAAGTTGTTACTTTACAATATTAGTAAACAAACATTATGGTTGAAACCATAATTTCCTGTCGGGAGAGCCTTTCCTCTTTTGTGCACTGTATGCAATCTGAGAGTGTGAATAAGCGGTTTTCCCAGCGTTTTGAGGCTTATTCAGCTCAGAATGGCTTAATACTGCTATATCTGACCAGGACAAGACAAACTAAGCACTCAGCCACACGGACATGAAAGTTTCCTAATTTCTATTATAATAAACAAACATTATGGTTGAAACCATAATTTCCTGTCGGAGAGCCTTTCCCTCTTTTGTGCACTGTATGCAAGCTCATTCGTGAATAAGCGGTTTTTCCGAGCGTTTTGAGGCTTATTCAGCTCAGAATGGCTTAATACTGCTATATCTGACCAGGACAAGACAAACTAAGCACTCAGCCACACGGACATGAAAGTTTTTACTTTACAATATTAGTAAACAAACATTATGGTTGAAACCATAATTTCCTGTCGGGGAGAGCCTTTCCCTCTTTTGTGCACTGTATGCAAGCTCATTCGGTGAATAAGCGGTTTTCCGAGCGTTTTGAGGCTTATTCAGCTCAGAATGGCTTAATACTGCTATATCTGACCAGGACAAGACAAACTAAGCACTCAGCCACACGGACATGAAAGTTGTTTACTTTCAATATTAGTAAACAAACATTATGGTTGAAACCATAATTTCCTGTCGGGAGAGCCTTTCCCTCTTTTGTGCACTGTATGCAATCTGAGAGTGTGAATAAGCGGTTTTCCCAGCGTTTTGAGGCTTATTCAGCTCAGAATGGCTTAATACTGCTATATCTGACCAGGACAAGACAAACTAAGCACTCAGCCACACGGACATGAAAGTTTTACTTTACAATTTATAAACAAACATTATGGTTGAAACCATAATTTCCTGTCGGAGAGCCTTTCCCTCTTTTGTGCACTGTATGCAATCTGAGAGTGTGAATAAGCGGTTTTCCCAGCGTTTTGAGGCTTATTCAGCTCAGAATGGCTTAATACTGCTATATCTGACCAGGACAAGACAAACTAAGCACTCAGCCACACGGACATGAAAGTTTCCTAATTTCTATTATAATAAACAAACATTATGGTTGAAACCATAATTTCCTGTCGGAGAGCCTTTCCCTCTTTTGTGCACTGTATGCAAGCTCATTCGGTGAATAAGCGGTTTTCCAGCGTTTTGAGGCTTATTCAGCTCAGAATGGCTTAATACTGCTATATCTGACCAGGACAAGACAAACTAAGCACTCAGCCACACGGACATGAAAGTTGTTTACTTTACAATATTAGTAAACAAACATTATGGTTGAAACCATAATTTCCTGTCGGAGAGCCTTTCCCTCTTTTTGTGCACTGTATGCAATCTGTGTGAATAAGCGGTTTTCCAGCGTTTTGAGGCTTATTCAGCTCAGAATGGCTTAATACTGCTATATCTGACCAGACAGACAAACTAAGCACTCAGCCACACGGACATGAAAGTTTCCTAATTTCTATTATAATAAACAAACATTATGGTTGAAACCATAATTTCCTGTCCGGAGAGCCTTTCCCTCTTTTGTGCACTGTATGCAAGCTCATTCGGTGAATAAGCGGTTTTCCAGCGTTTTGAGGCTTATTCAGCTCAGAATGGCTTAATACTGCTATATCTGACCAGGACAAGACAAACTAAGCACTCAGCCACACGGACATGAAAGTTGTTTACTTTACAATATTAGTAAACAAACATTATGGTTGAAACCATAATTTCCTGTCGGGAGAGCCTTTCCCTCTTTTGTGCACTGTATGCTCTGAGAGTGTGAATAAGCGGTTTTCCAGCGTTTTGAGGCTTATTCAGCTCAGAATGGCTTAATACTGCTATATCTGACCAGGACAAGACAAACTAAGCACTCAGCCACACGGACATGAAAGTTTTAATTTCTATTATAATAAACAAACATTATGGTTGAAACCATAATTTCCTGTCGGAGAGCCTTTCCCTCTTTTGTGCACTGTATGCAAGCTCAGTGTGAATAAGCGGTTTTCCAGCGTTTTGAGGCTTATTCAGCTCAGAATGGCTTAATACTGCTATATCTGACCAGGACAAGACAAACTAAGCACTCAGCCACACGGACATGAAAGTTCCTAATTTCTATTATAATAAACAAACATTATGGTTGAAACCATAATTTCCTGTCCGGAGAGCCTTTCCCTCTTTTGTGCACTGTATGCAAGCTCATTCGGTGAATAAGCGGTTTTCCAGCGTTTTGAGGCTTATTCAGCTCAGAATGGCTTAATACTGCTATATCTGACCAGGACAAGACAAACTAAGCACTCAGCCACACGGACATGAAAGTTTTACTTTTCTATTATAATAAACAAACATTATGGTTGAAACCATAATTTCCTGTCGGAGAGCCTTTCCCTCTTTTGTGCACTGTATGCAAGGTGAATAAGCGGTTTTCCAGCGTTTTGAGGCTTATTCAGCTCAGAATGGCTTAATACTGCTATATCTGACCAGGACAAGACAAACTAAGCACTCAGCCACACGGACATGAAAGTTTTCCTAATTTCTATTATAATAAACAAACATTATGGTTGAAACCATAATTTCCTGTCCGGAGAGCCTTTCCCTCTTTTGTGCACTGTATGCAAGCTCATTCAAGCGGTTTTCCGAGCGTTTTGAGGCTTATTCAGCTCAGAATGGCTTAATACTGCTATATCTGACCAGGACAAGACAAACTAAGCACTCAGCCACACGGACATGAAAGTTTTTATTTACATATTATAAACAAACATTATGGTTGAAACCATAATTTCCTGTCGGGAGAGCCTTTCCCTCTTTTGTGCACTGTATGCAATCTTGTGAATAAGCGGTTTTCCCAGCGTTTTGAGGCTTATTCAGCTCAGAATGGCTTAATACTGCTATATCTGACCAGGACAAGACAAACTAAGCACTCAGCCACACGGACATGAAAGTTGTTTACTTTACAATATTAGTAAACAAACATTATGGTTGAAACCATAATTTCCTGTGAGAGAGCCTTTCCCTCTTTTGTGCACTGTATGCAATCTGAGAGTGTGAATAAGCGTTTTCCCAGCGTTTTGAGGCTTATTCAGCTCAGAATGGCTTAATACTGCTATATCTGACCAGGACAAGACAAACTAAGCACTCAGCCACACGGACATGAAAGTTTTTAATTTTATTATATAAACAAACATTATGGTTGAAACCATAATTTCCTGTCGGAGAGCCTTTCCCTCTTTTGTGCACTGTATGCAAGCTCATTCGGTGAATAAGCGGTTTTCCAGCGTTTTGAGGCTTATTCAGCTCAGAATGGCTTAATACTGCTATATCTGACCAGGACAAGACAAACTAAGCACTCAGCCACACGGACATGAAAGTTTATTTATATTATAAACAAACATTATGGTTGAAACCATAATTTCCTGTAGCCTTTCCCTCTTTTGTGCACTGTATGCAATCTTGTGAATCGGTTTTCCCAGCGTTTTGAGGCTTATTCAGCTCAGAATGGCTTAATACTGCTATATCTGACCAGGACAAGACAAACTAAGCACTCAGCCACACGGACATGAAAGTTGTTTACTTTACAATATTAGTAAACAAACATTATGGTTGAAACCATAATTTCCTGTCGGGAGAGCCTTTCCCTCTTTTGTGCACTGTATGCAATCTGAGAGTGTGAATAAGCGGTTTTCCAGCGTTTTGAGGCTTATTCAGCTCAGAATGGCTTAATACTGCTATATCTGACCAGGACAAGACAAACTAAGCACTCAGCCACACGGACATGAAAGTTGTTTACTTTACAATATTAGTAAACAAACATTATGGTTGAAACCATAATTTCCTGTCGGAGAGCCTTTCCCTCTTTTGTGCACTGTATGCAATCTGAGAGTGTGAATAAGCGGTTTTCCGAGCGTTTTGAGGCTTATTCAGCTCAGAATGGCTTAATACTGCTATATCTGACCAGGACAGACAAACTAAGCACTCAGCCACACGGA
>NW_026117568.1:0-18320 GCF_001640805.2 Lates calcarifer
CTGAGAGTGTGAATAAGCGGGTTTTCCCAGCGTTTTGAGGCTTATTCAGCTCAGAATGGCTTAATACTGCTATATCTGACCAGGACAAGACAAACTAAGCACTCAGCCACACGGACATGAAAGTTTCCTAATTTCTATTATAATAAACAAACATTATGGTTGAAACCATAATTTCCTGTCCGGAGAGCCTTTCCCTCTTTTGTGCACTGTATGCAAGCTCATTCGGTGAATAAGCGGTTTTCCGAGCGTTTTGAGGCTTATTCAGCTCAGAATGGCTTAATACTGCTATATCTGACCAGGACAAGACAAACTAAGCACTCAGCCACACGGACATGAAAGTTTCCTAATTTCTAATATAATAAACAAACATTATGGTTGAAACCATAATTTCCTGTCGGAGAGCCTTTCCCTCTTTTGTGCACTGTATGCAAGCTCATTCGGTGAATAAGCGGTTTTCCCAGCGTTTTGAGGCTTATTCAGCTCAGAATGGCTTAATACTGCTATATCTGACCAGGACAAGACAAACTAAGCACTCAGCCACACGGACATGAAAGTTGTTTACTTTACAATATTAGTAAACAAACATTATGGTTGAAACCATAATTTCCTGTCGGAGAGCCTTTCCCTCTTTTGTGCACTGTATGCAATCTGAGAGTGTGAATAAGCGGTTTTCCCAGCGTTTTGAGGCTTATTCAGCTCAGAATGGCTTAATACTGCTATATCTGACCAGGACAAGACAAACTAAGCACTCAGCCACACGGACATGAAAGTTGTTTACTTTACAATATTATAAACAAACATTATGGTTGAAACCATAATTTCCTGTCGGGAGAGCCTTTCCCTCTTTTGTGCACTGTATGCAATCTGAGAGTGTGAATAAGCGGTTTTCCAGCGTTTTGAGGCTTATTCAGCTCAGAATGGCTTAATACTGCATTATCTGACCAGGACAAGACAAACTAAGCACTCAGCCACACGGACATGAAAGTTTCCTAATTTCTATTATAATAAACAAACATTATGGTTGAAACCATAATTTCCTGTCGGAGAGCCTTTCCCTCTTTTGTGCACTGTATGCAAGCTCATTCGGTGAATAAGCGGTTTTCCGAGCGTTTTGAGGCTTATTCAGCTCAGAATGGCTTAATACTGCTATATCTGACCAGGACAAGACAAACTAAGCACTCAGCCACACGGACATGAAAGTTTTTTACTTTACAATATTAGTAAACAACATTATGGTTGAAACCATAATTTCCTGTCGGGAGAGCCTTTCCCTCTTTTGTGCACTGTATGCAAGCTCATTCGGTGAATAAGCGGTTTTCCGAGCGTTTTGAGGCTTATTCAGCTCAGAATGGCTTAATACTGCTATATCTGACCAGGACAAGACAAACTAAGCACTCAGCCACACGGACATGAAAGTTGTTTACTTTACAATATTAGTAAACAAACATTATGGTTGAAACCATAATTTCCTGTCGGAGAGCCTTTCCCTCTTTTGTGCACTGTATGCAATCTGAGAGTGTGAATAAGCGGTTTTCCAGCGTTTTGAGGCTTATTCAGCTCAGAATGGCTTAATACTGCTATATCTGACCAGGACAAGACAAACTAAGCACTCAGCCACACGGACATGAAAGTTGTTTACTTTACAATATTAGTAAACAAACATTATGGTTGAAACCATAATTTCCTGTCGGGAGAGCCTTTCCCTCTTTTGTGCACTGTATGCAATCTGAGAGTGTGAATAAGCGGTTTTCCCAGCGTTTTGAGGCTTATTCAGCTCAGAATGGCTTAATACTGCTATATCTGACCAGGACAAGACAAACTAAGCACTCAGCCACACGGACATGAAAGTTGTTTACTTTACAATATTAGTAAACAAACATTATGGTTGAAACCATAATTTCCTGTCGGGAGAGCCTTTCCTCTTTTGTGCACTGTATGCAATCTGAGAGTGTGAATAAGCGGTTTTCCCAGCGTTTTGAGGCTTATTCAGCTCAGAATGGCTTAATACTGCTATATCTGACCAGGACAAGACAAACTAAGCACTCAGCCACACGGACATGAAAGTTTCCTAATTTCTATTATAATAAACAAACATTATGGTTGAAACCATAATTTCCTGTCGGGAGAGCCTTTCCCTCTTTTGTGCACTGTATGCAAGCTCATTCGGTGAATAAGCGGTTTTCCGAGCGTTTTGAGGCTTATTCAGCTCAGAATGGCTTAATACTGCTATATCTGACCAGGACAAGACAAACTAAGCACTCAGCCACACGGACATGAAAGTTGTTTACTTTACAATTTTAGTAAACAAACATTATGGTTGAAACCATAATTTCCTGTCGGAGAGCCTTTCCCTCTTTTGTGCACTGTATGCAAGCTCATTCGGTGAATAAGCGGTTTTCCGAGCGTTTTGAGGCTTATTCAGCTCAGAATGGCTTAATACTGCTATATCTGACCAGGACAAGACAAACTAAGCACTCAGCCACACGGACATGAAAGTTGTTTACTTTACAATATTAGTAAACAAACATTATGGTTGAAACCATAATTTCCTGTCGGAGAGCCTTTCCCTCTTTTGTGCACTGTATGCAATCTGAGAGTGTGAATAAGCGGTTTTCCCAGCGTTTTGAGGCTTATTCAGCTCAGAATGGCTTAATACTGCTATATCTGACCAGGACAAGACAAACTAAGCACTCAGCCACACGGACATGAAAGTTGTTTACTTTACAATATTAGTAAACAAACATTATGGTTGAAACCATAATTTCCTGTCGGGAGAGCCTTTCCCTCTTTTGTGCACTGTATGCAATCTGAGAGTGTGAATAAGCGGTTTTCCCAGCGTTTTGAGGCTTATTCAGCTCAGAATGGCTTAATACTGCTATATCTGACCAGGACAAGACAAACTAAGCACTCAGCCACACGGACATGAAAGTTGTTTACTTCTATTAGTAAACAAACATTATGGTTGAAACCATAATTTCCTGTCGGAGAGCCTTTCCCTCTTTTGTGCACTGTATGCAAGCTCATGTGAATAAGCGGTTTTCCCAGCGTTTTGAGGCTTATTCAGCTCAGAATGGCTTAATACTGCTATATCTGACCAGGACAAGACAAACTAAGCACTCAGCCACACGGACATGAAAGTTTTTAATTTCAATATAGTAAACAAACATTATGGTTGAAACCATAATTTCCTGTCGGGAGAGCCTTTCCCTCTTTGTGCACTGTATGCAAGCTCATTCGGTGAATAAGCGGTTTTCCGAGCGTTTTGAGGCTTATTCAGCTCAGAATGGCTTAATACTGCTATATCTGACCAGGACAAGACAAACTAAGCACTCAGCCACACGGACATGAAAGTTGTTTACTTTACAATATTAGTAAACAAACATTATGGTTGAAACCATAATTTCCTGTCGGAGAGCCTTTCCCTCTTTTGTGCACTGTATGCAATCTGAGAGTGTGAATAAGCGGTTTTCCGAGCGTTTTGAGGCTTATTCAGCTCAGAATGGCTTAATACTGCTATATCTGACCAGGACAAGACAAACTAAGCACTCAGCCACACGGACATGAAAGTTGTTTACTTTACAATATTAGTAAACAAACATTATGGTTGAAACCATAATTTCCTGTCGGGAGAGCCTTTCCCTCTTTTGTGCACTGTATGCAATCATGAGAGTGTGAATAAGCGGTTTTCCCAGCGTTTTGAGGCTTATTCAGCTCAGAATGGCTTAATACTGCTATATCTGACCAGGACAAGACAAACTAAGCACTCAGCCACACGGACATGAAAGTTTTTAATTTCTATTAGTAAACAAACATTATGGTTGAAACCATAATTTCCTGTCCGGCCTTTCCCTCTTTTGTGCACTGTATGCAATCTGAGAGTGTGAATAAGCGGTTTTCCCAGCGTTTTGAGGCTTATTCAGCTCAGAATGGCTTAATACTGCTATATCTGACCAGGACAAGACAAACTAAGCACTCAGCCACACGGACATGAAAGTTGTTTACTTTACAATATTAGTAAACAAACATTATGGTTGAAACCATAATTTCCTGTCGGGAGAGCCTTTCCCTCTTTTGTGCACTGTATGCAATCTGAGAGTGTGAATAAGCGGTTTTCCAGCGTTTTGAGGCTTATTCAGCTCAGAATGGCTTAATACTGCTATATCTGACCAGGACAAGACAAACTAAGCACTCAGCCACACGGACATGAAAGTTTAATTTCTATTATAAAACAAACATTATGGTTGAAACCATAATTTCCTGTCCGGAGAGCCTTTCCCTCTTTTGTGCACTATGCAAGGTGAATAAGCGGTTTTCCGAGCGTTTTGAGGGCTTATTCAGCTCAGAATGGCTTAATACTGCTATATCTGACCAGGACAAGACAAACTAAGCACTCAGCCACACGGACATGAAAGTTTTTAATTTCAATATTAGTAAACAAACATTATGGTTGAAACCATAATTTCCTGTCGGAGAGCCTTTCCCTCTTTTGTGCACTGTATGCAAGCTCATTCGGTGAATAAGCGGTTTTCCGAGCGTTTTGAGGCTTATTCAGCTCAGAATGGCTTAATACTGCTATATCTGACCAGGACAAGACAAACTAAGCACTCAGCCACGACGGACATGAAAGTTGTTTACTTTACAATATTAGTAAACAAACATTATTGGTTGAAACCATAATTTCCTGTCGGGAGAGCCTTTCCCTCTTTTGCACTGTATGCAATCTGAGAGTGTGAATAAGCGGTTTTCCCAGCGTTTTGAGGCTTATTCAGCTCAGAATGGCTTAATACTGCTATATCTGACCAGGACAAGACAAACTAAGCACTCAGCCACACGGACATGAAAGTTTTACTTTACAATATTATAAAAAAACAACATTATGGTTGAAACCATAATTTCCTGTCGGGAGAGCCTTTCCCTCTTTTGTGCACTGTATGCAATCTGAGAGTGTGAATAAGCGGTTTTCCCAGCGTTTTGAGGCTTATTCAGCTCAGAATGGCTTAATACTGCTATATCTGACCAGGACAAGACAAACTAAGCACTCAGCCACACGGACATGAAAGTTTCCTAATTTTATTATAATAAACAAACATTATGGTTGAAACCATAATTTCCTGTCCGGAGAGCCTTTCCTCTTTTGTGCACTGTATGCAAGCTCGAGAGTGAATAAGCGGTTTTCCGAGCGTTTTGAGGCTTATTCAGCTCAGAATGGCTTAATACTGCTATATCTGACCAGGACAAGACAAAACTACAGCACTCACGCAACCACGGACATGAAAGTTGTTTACTTTACAATATTAGTAAACAAACATTATGGTTGAAACCATAATTTCCTGTCGGGAGAGCCTTTCCCTCTTTTGTGCACTGTATGCAATCTGAGAGTGTGAATAAGCGGTTTTCCAGCGTTTTGAGGCTTATTCAGCTCAGAATGGCTTAATACTGCATTATCTGACCAGGACAAGACAAACTAAGCACTCAGCCACACGGACATGAAAGTTTCCTAATTCTATTATAATAAACAAACATTTATGGTTGAAACCATAATTTCCTGTCCGGGAGAGCCTTTCCCTCTTTTGTGCACTGTATGCAAGCTCATTCGGTGAATAAGCGGGTTTTCCGAGCGTTTTGAGGGCTTATTCAGCTCAGAATGGCTTAATACTGCTATATCTGACCAGGACAAGACAAACTAAGCACTCAGCCACACGGACATGAAAGTTGTTTACTTTACAATATTAGTAAACAAACATTATGTTGAAACCATAATTTCCTTGTCGGGGAGAGCCTTTCCCTCTTTTTGTGCACTGTATGCAGTCTGAGAGTGTGAATAAACGGTTTTCCGAGCGTTTTGAGGCTTATTCAGCTCAGAATGGCTTAATACTGCTATATCTGACCAGGACAAGGACAAACTAAGCACTCAGCCACACGGACATGAAAGTTTCCTAATTTCTATTATAATAAACAAACATTATGGTTGAAACCATAATTTCCTGTCCGGAGAGCCTTTCCCTCTTTTGGTGCACTGTATGCAAGCTCATTCGGTGAATAAGCGGTTTTCCGAGCGTTTTGAGGCTTATTCAGCTCAGAATGGCTTAATACTGCTATATCTGACCAGGACAAGACAAACTAAGCACTCAGCCACACGGACATGAAAGTTTCCTAATTTCTATTATAATAAACAAACATTATGGTTGAAACCATAATTTCCTGTCCGGAGAGCCTTTCCCTCTTTTGTGCACTGTATGCAAGCTCATTCGGTGAATAAGCGGTTTTCCGAGCGTTTTGAGGCTTATTCAGCTCAGAATGGCTTAATACTGCATTATCTGACCAGGACAAGACAAACTAAGCACTCAGCCACACGGACATGAAAGTTTCCTAATTTCTATTATAATAAACAAACATTATGGTTGAAACCATAATTTCCTGTCCGGAGAGCCTTTCCCTCTTTTGTGCACTGTATGCAAGCTCATTCGTGAATAAGCGGTTTTCCGAGCGTTTTGAGGCTTATTCAGCTCAGAATGGCTTAATACTGCATTATCTGACCAGGACAAGACAAACTAAGCACTCAGCCACACGGACATGAAAGTTTCTAATTTCTATATAATAAACAAACATTATGGTTGAAACCATAATTTCCTGTCGGAGAGCCTTTCCCTCTTTTGTGCACTGTATGCAAGCTCATTCGGTGAATAAGCGGTTTTCCGAGCGTTTTGAGGCTTATTCAGCTCAGAATGGCTTAATACTGCTATATCTGACCAGGACAAGACAAACTAAGCACTCAGCCACACGGACATGAAAGTTGTTTAATTTACAATATTAGTAAACAAACATTATGGTTGAAACCATAATTTCCTGTCGGGAGAGCCTTTCCCTCTTTTGTGCACTGTATGCAATGCTGAGAGTGTGAATAAGCGGTTTTCCCAGCGTTTTGAGGCTTATTCAGCTCAGAATGGCTTAATACTGCTATATCTGACCAGGACAAGACAAACTAAGCACTCAGCCACACGGACATGAAAGTTGTTTACTTTACAATATTAGTAAACAAACATTATGGTTGAAACCATAATTTCCTGTCGGGAGAGCCTTTCCCTCTTTTGTGCACTGTATGCAATCTGAGAGTGTGAATAAACGGTTTTCCCAGCGTTTTGAGGCTTATTCAGCTCAGAATGGCTTAATACTGCTATATCTGACCAGGACAAGACAAACTAAGCACTCAGCCACACGGACATGAAAGTTTCCTAATTTCTATTATAATAAACAAACATTATGGTTGAAACCATAATTTCCTGTCCGGAGAGCCTTTCCCTCTTTTGTGCACTGTATGCAAGCTCATTCGGTGAATAAGCGGTTTTCCGAGCGTTTTGAGGCTTATTCAGCTCAGAATGGCTTAATACTGCTATATCTGACCAGGACAAGACAAACTAAGCACTCAGCCACACGGACATGAAAGTTGTTTACTTTACAATATTAGTAAACAAACATTATGGTTGAAACCATAATTTCCTGTCGGGAGAGCCTTTCCCTCTTTTGTGCACTGTATGCAGTCTGAGAGTGTGAATAAACGGTTTTCCCAGCGTTTGAGGCTTATTCAGCTCAGAATGGCTTAATACTGCTATATCTGACCAGGACAAGACAAACTAAGCACTCAGCCACACGGACATGAAAGTTGTTTACTTTACAATATTAGTAAACAAACATTATGGTTGAAACCATAATTTCCTGTCGGGAGAGCCTTTCCCTCTTTTGTGCACTGTATGCAATCTGAGAGTGTGAATAAGCGGTTTTCCCAGCGTTTTGAGGCTTATTCAGCTCAGAATGGCTTAATACTGCTATATCTGACCAGGACAAGACAAACTAAGCACTCAGCCACACGGACATGAAAGTTGTTTACTTTACAATATTAGTAAACAAACATTATGGTTGAAACCATAATTTCCTGTCGGGAGAGCCTTTCCCTCTTTTGTGCACTGTATGCAATCTGAGAGTGTGAATAAGCGGTTTTCCGAGCGTTTTGAGGCTTATTCAGCTCAGAATGGCTTAATACTGCTATATCTGACCAGGACAAGACAAACTAAGCACTCAGCCACACGGACATGAAAGTTGTTTACTTTACAATATTAGTAAACAAACATTATGGTTGAAACCATAATTTCCTGTCGGGAGAGCCTTTCCCTCTTTTGTGCACTGTATGCAGTCTGAGAGTGTGAATAAACGGTTTTCCGAGCGTTTTGAGGCTTATTCAGCTCAGAATGGCTTAATACTGCTATATCTGACCAGGACAAGACAAACTAAGCACTCAGCCACACGGACATGAAAGTTTCCTAATTTCTATTATAATAAACAAACATTATGGTTGAAACCATAATTTCCTGTCCGGAGAGCCTTTCCCTCTTTTGTGCACTGTATGCAAGCTCATTCGGTGAATAAGCGGTTTTCCGAGCGTTTTGAGGCTTATTCAGCTCAGAATGGCTTAATACTGCTATATCTGACCAGGACAAGACAAACTAAGCACTCAGCCACACGGACATGAAAGTTTCCTAATTTCTATTATAATAAACAAACATTATGGTTGAAACCATAATTTCCTGTCCGGAGAGCCTTTCCCTCTTTTGTGCACTGTATGCAAGCTCATTCGGTGAATAAGCGGTTTTCCGAGCGTTTTGAGGCTTATTCAGCTCAGAATGGCTTAATACTGCTATATCTGACCAGGACAAGACAAACTAAGCACTCAGCCACACGGACATGAAAGTTTCCTAATTTCTATTATAATAAACAAACATTATGGTTGAAACCATAATTTCCTGTCCGGAGAGCCTTTCCCTCTTTTGTGCACTGTATGCAAGCTCATTCGGTGAATAAGCGGTTTTCCGAGCGTTTTGAGGCTTATTCAGCTCAGAATGGCTTAATACTGCTATATCTGACCAGGACAAGACAAACTAAGCACTCAGCCACACGGACATGAAAGTTTCCTAATTTCTATTATAATAAACAAACATTATGGTTGAAACCATAATTTCCTGTCCGGGAGAGCCTTTCCCTCTTTTGTGCACTGTATGCAAGTCTGAGAGTGTGAATAAACGGTTTTCCCAGCGTGTTTGAGGCTTATTCAGCTCAGAATGGCTTAATACTGCTATATCTGACCAGGACAAGACAAACTAAGCACTCAGCCACACGGACATGAAAGTTTCCTAATTTCTATTATAATAAACAAACATTATGGTTGAAACCATAATTTCCTGTCCGGGAGAGCCTTTCCCTCTTTTGTGCACTGTATGCAAGCTCATTCGGTGAATAAGCGGTTTTCCGAGCGTTTTGAGGCTTATTCAGCTCAGAATGGCTTAATACTGCTATATCTGACCAGGACAAGACAAACTAAGCACTCAGCCACACGGACATGAAAGTTGTTTACTTTACAATATTAGTAAACAAACATTATGGTTGAAACCATAATTTCCTGTCGGGAGAGCCTTTCCCTCTTTTGTGCACTGTATGCAATCTGAGAGTGTGAATAAGCGGTTTTCCGAGCGTTTTGAGGCTTATTCAGCTCAGAATGGCTTAATACTGCTATATCTGACCAGGACAAGACAAACTAAGCACTCAGCCACACGGACATGAAAGTTTCCTAATTTCTATTATAATAAACAAACATTATGGTTGAAACCATAATTTCCTGTCGGGAGAGCCTTTCCCTCTTTTGTGCACTGTATGCAGTCTGAGAGTGTGAATAAACGGTTTTCCCAGCGTGTTTGAGGCTTATTCAGCTCAGAATGGCTTAATACTGCTTATATCTGACCGAGGACAAGACAAACTAAGCACTCAGCCACACGGACATGAAAGTTTCCTAATTTCTATTATAATAAACAAACATTATGGTTGAAACCATAATTTCCTGTCCGGAGAGCCTTTCCCTCTTTTGTGCACTGTATGCAAGCTCATTCGGTGAATAAGCGGTTTTCCCAGCGTTTTGAGGCTTATTCAGCTCAGAATGGCTTAATACTGCTATATCTGACCAGGACAAGACAAACTAAGCACTCAGCCACACGGACATGAAAGTTTCCTAATTTCTATTATAATAAACAAACATTATGGTTGAAACCATAATTTCCTGTCCGGAGAGCCTTTCCCTCTTTTGTGCACTGTATGCAAGCTCATTCGGTGAATAAGCGGTTTTCCGAGCGTTTTGAGGCTTATTCAGCTCAGAATGGCTTAATACTGCTATATCTGACCAGGACAAGACAAACTAAGCACTCAGCCACACGGACATGAAAGTTGTTTACTTTACAATATTAGTAAACAAACATTATGGTTGAAACCATAATTTCCTGTCGGGAGAGCCTTTCCCTCTTTTGTGCACTGTATGCAAGTCTGAGAGTGTGAATAAACGGTTTTCCCAGCGTTTTGAGGCTTATTCAGCTCAGAATGGCTTAATACTGCTATATCTGACCAGGACAAGACAAACTAACCACTCAGCCACACTGACATGAAAGTTTCCTAATTTCTATTATAATAAACAAACATTATGGTTGAAACCATAATTTCCTGTCGGGAGAGCCTTTCCCTCTTTTGTGCACTGTATGCAATCTGAGAGTGTGAATAAGCGGTTTTCCCAGCGTTTTGAGGCTTATTCAGCTCAGAATGGCTTAATACTGCTATTATCTGACCAGGACAAGACAAACTAAGCACTCAGCCACACTGACATGAAAGTTTCCTAATTTCTATTATAATAAACAAACATTATGGTTGAAACCATAATTTCCTGTCGGGAGAGCCTTTCCCTCTTTTGTGCACTGTATGCAATCTGAGAGTGTGAATAAGCGGTTTTCCGAGCGTTTTGAGGCTTATTCAGCTCAGAATGGCTTAATACTGCTATATCTGACCAGGACAAGACAAACTAAGCACTCAGCCACACGGACATGAAAGTTGTTTACTTTACAATATTAGTAAACAAACATTATGGTTGAAACCATAATTTCCTGTCGGGAGAGCCTTTCCCTCTTTTGTGCACTGTATGCAGTCTGAGAGTGTGAATAAACGGTTTTCCAGCGTTTTGAGGCTTATTCAGCTCAGAATGGCTTAATACTGCTATATCTGACCAGGACATAGACAAACTAAGCACTCAGCCACACTGACATGAAAGTTTCCTAATTTCTATTATAATAAACAAACATTATGGTTGAAACCATAATTTCCTGTCCGGAGAGCCTTTCCCTCTTTTGTGCACTGTATGCAAGCTCATTCGGTGAATAAGCGGTTTTCCGAGCGTTTTGAGGCTTATTCAGCTCAGAATGGCTTAATACTGCTATATCTGACCAGGACAAGACAAACTAAGCACTCAGCCACACGGACATGAAAGTTGTTTACTTTACAATATTAGTAAACAAACATTATGGTTGAAACCATAATTTCCTGTCCGGAGAGCCTTTCCCTCTTTTGTGCACTGTATGCAAGCTCATTCGGTGAATAAGCGGTTTTCCCGAGCGTTTTGAGGCTTATTCAGCTCAGAATGGCTTAATACTGCTATATCTGACCAGGACAAGACAAACTAAGCACTCAGCCACACGGACATGAAAGTTTCCTAATTTCTATTATAATAAACAAACATTATGGTTGAAACCATAATTTCCTGTCCGGAGAGCCTTTCCCTCTTTTGTGCACTGTATGCAAGCTCATTCGGTGAATAAGCGGTTTTCCGAGCGTTTTGAGGCTTATTCAGCTCAGAATGGCTTAATACTGCTATATCTGACCAGGACAAGACAAACTAAGCACTCAGCCACACGGACATGAAAGTTTCCTAATTTCTATTATAATAAACAAACATTATGGTTGAAACCATAATTTCCTGTCCGGAGAGCCTTTCCCTCTTTTGTGCACTGTATGCAAGCTCATTCGGTGAATAAGCGGTTTTCCGAGCGTTTTGAGGCTTATTCAGCTCAGAATGGCTTAATACTGCTATATCTGACCAGGACAAGACAAACTAAGCACTCAGCCACACGGACATGAAAGTTGTTTACTTTACAATATTAGTAAACAAACATTATGGTTGAAACCATAATTTCCTGTCGGGAGAGCCTTTCCCTCTTTTGTGCACTGTATGCAATCTGAGAGTGTGAATAAGCGGTTTTCCGAGCGTTTTGAGGCTTATTCAGCTCAGAATGGCTTAATACTGCTATATCTGACCAGGACAAGACAAACTAAGCACTCAGCCACACGGACATGAAAGTTGTTTACTTTACAATATTAGTAAACAAACATTATGGTTGAAACCATAATTTCCTGTCGGGAGAGCCTTTCCCTCTTTTGTGCACTGTATGCAGTCTGAGAGTGTGAATAAACGGTTTTCCCAGCGTTTTGAGGCTTATTCAGCTCAGAATGGCTTAATACTGCTATATCTGACCAGGACATGACAAACTAAGCACTCAGCCACACTGACATGAAAGTTTCCTAATTTCTATTATAATAAACAAACATTATGGTTGAAACCATAATTTCCTGTCCGGAGAGCCTTTCCCTCTTTTGTGCACTGTATGCAAGCTCATTCGGTGAATAAGCGGTTTTCCGAGCGTTTTGAGGCTTATTCAGCTCAGAATGGCTTAATACTGCTATATCTGACCAGGACAAGACAAACTAAGCACTCAGCCACACGGACATGAAAGTTTCCTAATTTCTATTATAATAAACAAACATTATGGTTGAAACCATAATTTCCTGTCGGGAGAGCCTTTCCCTCTTTTGTGCACTGTATGCAATCTGAGAGTGTGAATAAGCGGTTTTCCCAGCGTTTTGAGGCTTATTCAGCTCAGAATGGCTTAATACTGCTATATCTGACCAGGACAAGACAAACTAAGCACTCAGCCACACGGACATGAAAGTTGTTTACTTTACAATATTAGTAAACAAACATTATGGTTGAAACCATAATTTCCTGTCCGGGAGAGCCTTTCCCTCTTTTGTGCACTGTATGCAAGTCTGAGAGTGTGAATAAGCGGTTTTCCGAGCGTTTTGAGGCTTATTCAGCTCAGAATGGCTTAATACTGCTATATCTGACCAGGACAAGACAAACTAAGCACTCAGCCACACGGACATGAAAGTTTCCTAATTTCTATTATAATAAACAAACATTATGGTTGAAACCATTGTAGTATACAGGATGTTTTATGTATGTCTTTGTCTTTTTGGAATGTCTGAGGGTTTCCAGATACTTTCACTTTTAACGGTAAGACATGTGTACATCAGTCACTGCGTGAAAGTCGGCTTCGAGAAATAGTTAGATTAGAGAAGAAAGAGGAATAGAGAGATAAAGGAAAAAGCCGCAGATTCGGTTAAAAACCCTCTGGGAGGTGGTTTTAGACGGGCCAAAAATCCTGGAAAATCACTAGGTGAATTTCAGGTCAGTTCTAGGAACTGGGGGTGTAGAGTGCAAAATTCAATTGTAAGTTCCCACTCGAACACTAGTTGACGAACAGTGTCTGAAGCAGCCTCTCATTGAATATCTACACCTCATAAGGTAGCATAAATTTAGAAGGAAAAAAGACAAAAAAGGAGCGGCAGAAAAGCATGCTATAGGATAAAGTATGAATGAGTAGATTTTTGAGAATGTAGGATTGGATGTTGTTTGTGTTTTGGGATGAAGTTGACTCTGCTGTGTGTTTTGAGAATCCTTTTTGTGCCCCTGTTGAGTGAGTAGTGTCTGTGTGTGTGTGTGTGTGTGTGTGTGTGGAGCAGTGTCTCAGCTGTGTGTGAAAGGCTGCAGCATGGGATGGTTTATGGGGTTTATGTTAAGGTGACAGACTTTATATTGAACAGACACATATAGGTTGTGGTTGAAAATAGGAGATATAGTAATGTATAAGGAAAGATATTTTGTCTGATATGGATAAGATTTATGAGTTTTTTGAGAGAGGACGTTTTTATGATTAAAACCTATGAGCTTCTTTTTAAGAAGACGTGCTTTTATTGATAAAGTGTATGAGCCTCTTTCAAAAAGATGTTTTTGTTATTGTTAAAATATATGAGCCTCTTTCGAGGGGACTTTTGATATTGTTAAAAGTGTATGAGCCTTTTTTGGGGGACAGTTTGAATAAAAACTATGAGCCTTTTTTAAGGACGTTTTTGGGAAAAAAGAAAAGAGAGAGAAGAGGGAGAACTTATGAGCCCCCAAAAGGACATAGAAAGAATAGGAGGATGTTTTGTGTGGGTATAAAAAACTTAAAGAGAAATAAAAGAATAGTAGGAGATATAGTTCATGGATGATAATGTATTAATGAAGGAATTAAGATGTTAGAGTGACCTGTGTGTTGGTAGGTAATGTGTCTAATGTGTGAGAGTTGGGGAGAAGGAAAAAAGGAGGTGGAGTGCTCCAGGATGCAGAAGGATGGCAGCTGGCCAAGGTGTCATGTGGATTGATGTTTGCTGACAATAGTGTGTGCAGCTTCTGAATCCAGTCTGCTCAAGGCCAGTGTAGTTTTATCCACAAACTCTTTTCTACAAATACCTGCATTTTAAACATATGTGTTATATAGGTATAACATATCATATGTTGTAGTTGTTTAAAGGAGAAGCTTGGCAATGGACTGACTTGTTAATGCATTTAATCAATAGAATTATTTGGGTCAAATGCTGTTAAGAGCAGAGTGGCAAATGTGAGTTTTATTGTCTGTGGTGATTTGAGTGGAACACACTTGATGATAGTTGGTCCCTTGCAGGAGCGTGTGATCTTTTGAGCCCCCATATAGGATTGGACGTTTGTTGAAGAAATATTTGTGGAAACTTTACACATAATTTGGAGGATTAATTGTGTGGGTAGTTGATATCATATGTCGACTTAAGTGTTGTACATCCACTGTTATATTGATTGAGTTTTTGGTTCCTTTGGAGTTGGTAAATTTATTGATTGTGGTAAAATAGTGATTTAAAATAAAATAAAATAGATAAATAAAATAGGGAGAAGTAGGTTAAGTATTTAGAAGTAGTTTTAGTAATCAGTTTAAATTTACAATGAAGGGAGCTACTACAATGTCAGAGAAGGATATTAAAATTCAGAGAGTAATTACCCCTGTTGATGTAGTACAGAAGAATAATCCTTTAGTCAAAGATATTGCGAAGATATCGGAGAAGTGGCATAAGCGTTGGCCTGAAATTGACCAACCATGGCCAGTGGTAGGGACTCTTAACCCCGATGTAATTAAAATAATGCATGTGCTTGTGTCTACATATAAGGCGGAACAAAAGAAGGGTAAGAAAGGAGGAAAACGGAAAGAAAAGAGACAAGTGGAGCTTGGTGTTCTTCAGTTGTTTGAAAATGAGGGACAGAAACTGATAAAGGCTGCAAAAGAAAAGAGAGACAGAGGTGTAGAGGAAATAAGAAAGAATGCAAAGGAAACAGAAAAATTAATGGCAGAGATTAATGCGCCCTTCTCACACGTGGATTCAACGAAGAAACCCCCACCTTATGAGAAGAAGGTGAAGTTTGAGGAGGTTTATCCCCAGCTTCCAGTGATCTCTCAGGAGGGTAATTATCAGATTAAAGATGAGAATGATCAGGTAATAGAAGTGGGAAAAGCGGAAACGACTATAACAATGTATCCGAGTTCTGACAGTAAGAGGAAGACAATAAGTGTGGGAGCTAAGGATGATCAGAGTGATTTGGGAGACATTGTGGGTAGATATGATCCTGAAGTCAGGAGGATGTTGGCTAGAGCGGAAAGAAGAGGAGAAACATGGACGACAGAGGACTCGGAAGATGATAGCTCTAGTGAAAGTGAGAATGGAGGCAGTGATTGGGAGGAGCAAGTTCCTTTGCCTTCAAGAGGTTTTTTCCCTGCAGGCAACTAGCACTGGAATGGAAGAGGCTTTACAAGAGGTTGAGAAAAGTATAAATCAATGCCTTTCGCATCTCTATGAGTCGTTTAGACCAGAGGATCAGAAAGTATGGGAGAATCAATTAAAGTGGTTAAAGACACAGAAGAAAGCCTTGCGGAAAAAGATTTCCCAAAAATTAGGGAAGAGATATTCACTGCGCCCAAGAAAAGGGAAAAATGTGTCCAGTGGTTGTTCGAGGACAGAATTTGGAGTACAAGCCTTGGCAGAATACAGATATGTCAGATATACTTGAGAAGTTACCTACTCTTCAAGATGGAGCACATCCTTGGATTTCAAAGTTGGAAGAGATTATGGTGGGAACACAAGCTGCCATGGGAGATATTAAGAGGACTCTTGGCTAGTCTCCTTGGGGTTCCAGCTATGGAAGAGATTCTACAGAAAGCGGGACTTGACCGATATATAGGTACTGCTGTGAATGATTCGGAGCTGTTTGCAGCAAGTAGAGGTCGAGTGTGGAGAGTGTTGAAAGATACTTTTCCTACTAATGTACATCCTGATAATATCTTGATTGAGCCGTTAGGACAGGAAGAAAATCCGAGGGCCTATGTGTCAAGAGGCCCATCAGGTGTGGAGAAATGTCACAGGAAATGATCCAGACTTGAATCGAATGGAGCAGTCAATTTTGCGGGCTAAAATACAGAAGGGGCTGCCCTTACCAGTGAGGAGCAAATTGGCAGAGGTGGTTTGGTCTTGGAAGTATGACAAAGAATGTCTATGCGGATCATATAGCCCATCAAGTGGAGCTATATAGGAAAAAGGAACATGATCAGAAAGAGCAGGATCGAGAGATCCTTAGGAAACTTAATCAAATAGAGGTTAGCGGAAGGTAAGCAAGTGATGAGATATACACCGATTCCGCACATGCATATAATGAATGTCATTTGTTTGGATCAGTGTGGAAGAGCTGAGAGTTTAAGAAAATAGATGGTTCTCCATTGCAGTATTATGCTCAAATAATGAAACTGTTGCATGTGAAGATAAACCAGTTGAAGGTCAGAGATACATGTTCAGGTTTTTGTGTAGAGAGATCATAAGCAGGTGGGGACTTCCAGGTTGGATACTCTCAGATAAAGGGAAAGAGTTTATGGATAAAATGGTGAAATTGATTTAGTAAAATTGGGAATTAGATGGTTTGGAGCAATTTATCATCCACGAAGCCAAAGGATAGAGAGAGAGGAGTGAGATATGCAAAGAAGATTTTGATGTGAAGGTTGTGTGTATATTGAATTTTGAAGGATTGTGGTATGTGAGTTGTTTGAAAGAAAGTTGAAGTAAGTTTTATGAAAGAGAAGGGAAGTGATATAGATGGAGATGAAAGAGTATTGATAGAAGGTGGACTGTTGGAGACATATCCGTTTTGAATATTCATATCTCTCATTATGGTTTTGATATTTCTTATTGTTTTATCCTTTCACTCTATAGAGTGATATGATAAAGGGGGGAAATGGAAAATGTGATTTATAATCTGAAATGATATGATATTGTGAATTTTACATTTACTTATAGGATTATGATCTGCATTTGATGTTTCAATTTACATCTGTTGTTTGGTACAAGATACTGGTTGGTGTTTTCTTTCTTCCAGAACAGTATTGGGGGAAAGGATCACTATGGGACAATAAGAATGGACTGGAGGACTCTGAATAAGGATACTGTGATGCAATATTCGGAGTCAACACTTCATCGACACAACAGTGACAGTCGACGCTGCTGAGGAGCTGTTGTGGGATGTTTGATTTAGTTTTTGATTTTCTATATTGTATGAGTAATACTTAAACTGTGTGACATTTTCTTAGGTTGAAATTGTTGAAGGAAGATGTCTTCTGTTGTGGGTAAATGCATTGGGACCTCAGATGTTTTTTCTTTTTTCTGATGCCTAGGGAAATAGGGGCTAGGCAGGGAAAGGTCCATTGGAAGGTGCGATGGGTCGACCAGCCTGAAAGTGGACATTGTTTGGATTTTATTTTCTGAGGGTTCCATATGTACTTTGCCTGAAGTTATATCCTTGTATTAATGATGAAATTTCTCCTTCTAATTGGTCTGGAGTACTATAAAGTGGTCGCCTGGGGCAGAGGGGCCGTGAGAGAATTTTCCTGTCTAGATTGTTTGATGGAAATTTCAGGAAAGATAGCTGCTTGACAGGTTTTTCGCTCTCACACTCATAAAGTTATGTTTATGCTTTGGGAAGTATATGTAGGTAAACATGTATGTTTTATTCTTTATTTTTCGAGGCTAGGTAGCCTCGCAGGGGGGAATTATGTAGTATACAGGATGTTTTATGTATGTCTTTGTCTTTTTGGAATGTCTGAGGGTTTCCAGATACTTTCACTTTTTATGAGTTTCCTATGTCTGAGTTAACCTTTGGGGTTCATGTTTAGGATAAGAGTTAAGAATGTGACCCCTAGACTAGTAGAGGGTTAAGGGTGAGGGTTTCCTCTCCCCTTATC
>NW_026117569.1:0-6992 GCF_001640805.2 Lates calcarifer
AGAGTGTGAATAAGCGGTTTTCCCCAGCGTTTTGAGGCTTATTCAGCTCAGAATGGCTTAATACTGCTATATCTGACCAGGACAAGACAAACTAAGCACTCAGCCACACGGACATGAAAGTTGTTTTACTTTACAATATTTAGTAAACAAAC
Organism: Lates calcarifer; assembly: GCF_001640805.2. NCBI lineage: Eukaryota > Metazoa > Chordata > Actinopteri > Centropomidae > Lates > Lates calcarifer. The sequence continues at coordinate 153 of NW_026117569.1, forward strand.
ATTATGGTTGAAACCATAATTTCCTGTCGGAGAGCCTTTCCCTCTTTTGTGCACTGTATGCAATCTGAGAGTGTGAATAAGCGGTTTTCCCAGCGTTTTGAGGCTTATTCAGCTCAGAATGGCTTAATACTGCTATATCTGACCAGGACAAGACAAACTAAGCACTCAGCCACACGGACATGAAAGTTTTTATTTTACAATATTATAAACAAACATTATGGTTGAAACCATAATTTCCTGTCGGGAGAGCCTTTCCCTCTTTTGTGCACTGTATGCAATCTGAGAGTGTGAATAAGCGGTTTTCCCAGCGTTTTGAGGCTTATTCAGCTCAGAATGGCTTAATACTGCTATATCTGACCAGGACAAGACAAACTAAGCACTCAGCCACACGGACATGAAAGTTTCCTAATTTCTATTATAATAAACAAACATTATGGTTGAAACCATAATTTCCTGTCGGGAGAGCCTTTCCCTCTTTTGTGCACTGTATGCAAGCTCATTCGGTGAATAAGCGGTTTTCCAGCGTTTTGAGGCTTATTCAGCTCAGAATGGCTTAATACTGCTATATCTGACCAGGACAAGACAAACTAAGCACTCAGCCACACGGACATGAAAGTTTTTAATTTTACAATATTAGTAAACAAACATTATGGTTGAAACCATAATTTCCTGTCCGGAGAGCCTTTCCCTCTTTTTTGTGCACTGTATGCAAGCTCATTCGGTGAATAAGCGGTTTTCCGAGCGTTTTGAGGCTTATTCAGCTCAGAATGGCTTAATACTGCTATATCTGACCAGGACAAGACAAACTAAGCACTCAGCCACACGGACATGAAAGTTTGTTTACTTTACAATATTAGTAAACAAACATTATGGTTGAAACCATAATTTCCTGTCGGGAGAGCCTTTCCCTCTTTTGTGCACTGTATGCAATCTGAGAGTGTGAATAAGCGGTTTTCCCAGCGTTTTGAGGCTTATTCAGCTCAGAATGGCTTAATACTGCTATATCTGACCAGGACAAGACAAACTAAGCACTCAGCCACACGGACATGAAAGTTGTTTACTTTACAATATTAGTAAACAAACATTATGGTTGAAACCATAATTTCCTGTCGGAGAGCCTTTCCCTCTTTTGTGCACTGTATGCAATCTGAGAGGTGAATAAGCGGTTTTCCCAGCGTTTTGAGGCTTATTCAGCTCAGAATGGCTTAATACTGCTATATCTGACCAGGACAAGACAAACTAAGCACTCAGCCACACGGACATGAAAGTTGTTTACTTTACAATATTAGTAAACAAACATTATGGTTGAAACCATAATTTCCTGTCGGAGAGCCTTTCCCTCTTTTGTGCACTGTATGCAATCTCAGTGTGAATAAGCGGTTTTCCAGCGTTTTGAGGCTTATTCAGCTCAGAATGGCTTAATACTGCTATATCTGACCAGGACAAGACAAACTAAGCACTCAGCCACACGGACATGAAAGTTCCTAATTTCTATTATAATAAACAAACATTATGGTTGAAACCATAATTTCCTGTCGGGAGAGCCTTTCCCTCTTTTGTGCACTGTATGCAATCATTCGGTGAATAAGCGGTTTTCCGAGCGTTTTGAGGCTTATTCAGCTCAGAATGGCTTAATACTGCTATATCTGACCAGGACAAGACAAACTAAGCACTCAGCCACACGGACATGAAAGTTGTTTACTTTACAATATTAGTAAACAAACATTATGGTTGAAACCATAATTTCCTGTCGGAGAGCCTTTCCCTCTTTTGTGCACTGTATGCAAGCTCAGAGGTGAATAAGCGGTTTTCCGAGCGTTTTGAGGCTTATTCAGCTCAGAATGGCTTAATACTGCTATATCTGACCAGGACAAGACAAACTAAGCACTCAGCCACACGGACATGAAAGTTTTACTTTACAATATTAGTAAACAAACATTATGGTTGAAACCATAATTTCCTGTCGGGAGAGCCTTTCCCTCTTTTGTGCACTGTATGCAATCTGAGAGTTGAATAAGCGGTTTTCCCAGCGTTTTGAGGCTTATTCAGCTCAGAATGGCTTAATACTGCTATATCTGACCAGGACAAGACAAACTAAGCACTCAGCCACACGGACATGAAAGTTGTTTACTTTACAATATTAGTAAACAAACATTATGGTTGAAACCATAATTTCCTGTCGGAGAGCCTTTCCCTCTTTTGTGCACTGTATGCAATCTGGGTGAATAAGCGGTTTTCCAGCGTTTTGAGGCTTATTCAGCTCAGAATGGCTTAATACTGCTATATCTGACCAGGACAAGACAAACTAAGCACTCAGCCACACGGACATGAAAGTTTTTACTTTACAATTATTAGTAAACAAACATTATGGTTGAAACCATAATTTCCTGTCGAGAGCCTTTCCCTCTTTTGTGCACTGTATGCAATCTGAGAGGTGAATAAGCGGTTTTCCCAGCGTTTTGAGGCTTATTCAGCTCAGAATGGCTTAATACTGCTATATCTGACCAGGACAAGACAAACTAAGCACTCAGCCACACGGACATGAAAGTTTCCTAATTTCTATTTAATAAAACAAACATTATGGTTGAAACCATAATTTCCTGTCCGGAGAGCCTTTCCCTCTTTTGTGCACTGTATGCAAAGCTCATTCGTGTGAATAAGCGGTTTTCCAGCGTTTTGAGGCTTATTCAGCTCAGAATGGCTTAATACTGCTATATCTGACCAGGACAAGACAAACTAAGCACTCAGCCACGGACATGAAAGTTGTTTACTTTACAATATTAGTAAACAAACATTATGGTTGAAACCATAATTTCCTGTCCGGAGAGCCTTTCCCTCTTTTGTGCACTGTATGCAAGCTCAGGTGAATAAGCGGTTTTCCCAGCGTTTTGAGGCTTATTCAGCTCAGAATGGCTTAATACTGCTATATCTGACCAGGACAAGACAAACTAAGCACTCAGCCACACGGACATGAAAGTTTTTACTTTACAATATTAGTAAACAAACATTATGGTTGAAACCATAATTTCCTGTCGGGAGAGCCTTTCCCTCTTTTGTGCACTGTATGCAATCTGAGAGTGTGAATAAGCGGTTTTCCCAGCGTTTTGAGGCTTATTCAGCTCAGAATGGCTTAATACTGCTATATCTGACCAGGACAAGACAAACTAAGCACTCAGCCACACGGACATGAAAGTTGTTTACTTTACAATATTAGTAAACAAACATTATGGTTGAAACCATAATTTCCTGTCGGAGAGCCTTTCCCTCTTTTGTGCACTGTATGCAATCAGAGTGTGAATAAAGGTTTTCCCAGCGTTTTGAGGCTTATTCAGCTCAGAATGGCTTAATACTGCTATATCTGACCAGGACAAGACAAACTAAGCACTCAGCCACACGGACATGAAAGTTCCTAATTTCTATTATAATAAACAAACATTATGGTTGAAACCATAATTTCCTGTCCGGAGAGCCTTTCCCTCTTTTGTGCACTGTATGCAAGCTCATTCGGTGAATAAGCGGTTTTCCGAGCGTTTTGAGGCTTATTCAGCTCAGAATGGCTTAATACTGCTATATCTGACCAGGACAAGACAAACTAAGCACTCAGCCACACGGACATGAAAGTTGTTTACTTTACAATTTAGTAAACAAACATTATGGTTGAAACCATAATTTCCTGTCGGAGAGCCTTTCCCTCTTTTGTGCACTGTATGCAATCTGAGAGTGTGAATAAGCGGTTTTTCCAGCGTTTTGAGGCTTATTCAGCTCAGAATGGCTTAATACTGCCATATCTGACCAGGACAAGACAAACTAAGCACTCAGCCACACGGACATGAAAGTTTACATATATTATAATAAACAAACATTATGGTTGAAACCATAATTTCCTGTCCGGAGAGCCTTTCCCTCTTTTGTGCACTGTATGCAAGCTCATTCGGTGAATAAGCGGTTTTCCGAGCGTTTTGAGGCTTATTCAGCTCAGAATGGCTTAATACTGCTATATCTGACCAGGACAAGACAAACTAAGCACTCAGCCACACGGACATGAAAGTTTTTATTTACAATATTAGTAAACAAACATTATGGTTGAAACCATAATTTCCTGTCCGGGAGAGCCTTTCCCTCTTTTGTGCACTGTATGCAAGCTCAGTGTGAATAAACGGTTTTCCGAGCGTTTTGAGGCTTATTCAGCTCAGAATGGCTTAATACTGCTATATCTGACCAGGACAAGACAAACTAAGCACTCAGCCACACGGACATGAAAGTTTCCTATTTCTATTATAATAAACAAACATTATGGTTGAAACCATAATTTCCTGTCCGGAGAGCCTTTCCCTCTTTTGTGCACTGTATGCAAGCTCATTCGGTGAATAAGCGGTTTTCCGAGCGTTTTGAGGCTTATTCAGCTCAGAATGGCTTAATACTGCTATATCTGACCAGGACAAGACAAACTAAGCACTCAGCCACACGGACATGAAAGTTTCCTAATTTCTATTATAATAAACAAACATTATGGTTGAAACCATAATTTCCTGTCCGGAGAGCCTTTCCCTCTTTTGTGCACTGTATGCAAGCTCATTCGGTGAATAAGCGGTTTTCCGAGCGTTTTGAGGCTTATTCAGCTCAGAATGGCTTAATACTGCTATATCTGACCAGGACAAGACAAACTAAGCACTCAGCCACACGGACATGAAAGTTGTTTACTTTACAATATTAGTAAACAAACATTATGGTTGAAACCATAATTTCCTGTCGGGAGAGCCTTTCCCTCTTTTGTGCACTGTATGCAATCTGAGAGTGAATAAGCGGTTTTCCAGCGTTTTGAGGCTTATTCAGCTCAGAATGGCTTAATACTGCTATATCTGACCAGGACAAGACAAACTAAGCACTCAGCCACACGGACATGAAAGTTTTAATTTCTATATAATAAACAAACATTATGGTTGAAACCATAATTTCCTGTCCGGAGAGCCTTTCCCTCTTTTGTGCACTGTATGCAAGCTCATTGTGAATAAGCGGTTTTCCGAGCGTTTTGAGGCTTATTCAGCTCAGAATGGCTTAATACTGCTATATCTGACCAGGACAAGACAAACTAAGCACTCAGCCACACGGACATGAAAGTTTCCTAATTTCTATTATAATAAACAAACATTATGGTTGAAACCATAATTTCCTGTCCGGAGAGCCTTTCCCTCTTTTGTGCACTGTATGCAAGCTCATTCGGTGAATAAGCGGTTTTCCGAGCGTTTTGAGGCTTATTCAGCTCAGAATGGCTTAATACTGCTATATCTGACCAGGACAAGACAAACTAAGCACTCAGCCACACGGACATGAAAGTTGTTTACTTTACAATATTAGTAAACAAACATTATGGTTGAAACCATAATTTCCTGTCGGAGAGCCTTTCCCTCTTTTGTGCACTGTATGCAATCTGAGATTGTGAATAAGCGGTTTTCCCAGCGTTTTGAGGCTTATTCAGCTCAGAATGGCTTAATACTGCTATATCTGACCAGGACAAGACAAACTAAGCACTCAGCCACACGGACATGAAAGTTGTTTACTTTACAATATTAGTAAACAAACATTATGGTTGAAACCATAATTTCCTGTCGGGAGAGCCTTTCCCTCTTTTGTGCACTGTATGCAATCTGAGAGTGTGAATAAGCGGTTTTTCAGCGTTTTGAGCTTATTCAGCTCAGAATGGCTTAATACTGCTATATCTGACCAGGACAAGAAAACTAAGCACTCAGCCACACGGACATGAAAGTTTCCTAATTTCTATTATAATAAACAAACATTATGTTGAAACCATAATTTTCCTGTCCGGAGAGCCTTTCCCTCTTTTGTGCACTGTATGCAAGCTCATTCGGTGAATAAGCGGTTTTCCGAGCGTTTTGAGGCTTATTCAGCTCAGAATGGCTTAATACTGCTATATCTGACCAGGACAAGACAAACTAAGCACTCAGCCACACGGACATGAAAGTTGTTTACTTTCAATATTAGTAAACAAACATTATGGTTGAAACCATAATTTCCTGTCGGGAGAGCCTTTCCCTCTTTTGTGCACTGTATGCAATCTGAGAGTGTGAATAAGCGGTTTTCCCAGCGTTTTGAGGCTTATTCAGCTCAGAATGGCTTAATACTGCTATATCTGACCAGGACAAGACAAACTAAGCACTCAGCCACACGGACATGAAAGTTGTTTACTTTACAATATTAGTAAACAAACATTATGGTTGAAACCATAATTTCCTGTCGGGAGAGCCTTTCCCTCTTTTGTGCACTGTATGCAAGCTCGGTGAATAAGCGGTTTTCCGAGCGTTTTGAGGCTTATTCAGCTCAGAATGGCTTAATACTGCTATATCTGACCAGGACAAGACAAACTAAGCACTCAGCCACACGGACATGAAAGTTTCCTAATTTCTATTTAATAAACAAACATTATGGTTGAAACCATAATTTCCTGTCCGGAGAGCCTTTCCCTCTTTTGTGCACTGTATGCAAGCTCATTCGGTGAATAAGCGGTTTTCCGAGCGTTTTGAGGCTTATTCAGCTCAGAATGGCTTAATACTGCTATATCTGACCAGGACAAGACAAACTAAGCACTCAGCCACACGGACATGAAAGTTTTACTTTACAATATTAGTAAACAAACATTATGGTTGAAACCATAATTTCCTGTCGGAGAGCCTTTCCCTCTTTTGTGCACTGTATGCAATCTGAGAGTGTGAATAAGCGGTTTTCCGAGCGTTTTGAGGCTTATTCAGCTCAGAATGGCTTAATACTGCTATATCTGACCAGGACAAGACAAACTAAGCACTCAGCCACACGGACATGAAAGTT
>NW_026117570.1:0-12402 GCF_001640805.2 Lates calcarifer
TAAACAAACATTATGGTTGAAACCATAATTTCCTGTCCGAGAGCCTTTCCCTCTTTTGTGCACTGTATGCAAGCTCATTCGGTGAATAAGCGGTTTTCCAGCGTTTTGAGGCTTATTCAGCTCAGAATGGCTTAATACTGCTATATCTGACCAGGACAAGACAAACTAAGCACTCAGCCACACGGACATGAAAGTTTCCTAATTTCAATATTAATAAACAAACATTATGGTTGAAACCATAATTTCCTGTCGGAGAGCCTTTCCCTCTTTTGTGCACTGTATGCAAGCTCTGTGAATAAGCGGTTTTTTCAGCGTTTTGAGGCTTATTCAGCTCAGAATGGCTTAATACTGCATATCTGACCAGGACAAGACAAACTAAGCACTCAGCCACACGGACATGAAAGTTTCCTAATTTCTATTATAATAAACAAACATTATGGTTGAAACCATAATTTCCTGTCCGGAGAGCCTTTCCCTCTTTTGTGCACTGTATGCAAGCTCATTCGGTGAATAAGCGGTTTTCCGAGCGTTTTGAGGCTTATTCAGCTCAGAATGGCTTAATACTGCTATATCTGACCAGGACAAGACAAACTAAGCACTCAGCCACACGGACATGAAAGTTTCCTAATTTTATATTAATAAACAAACATTATGGTTGAAACCATAATTTCCTGTCGGAGAGCCTTTCCCTCTTTTGTGCACTGTATGCAAGTGTGAATAAGCGGTTTTCCGAGCGTTTTGAGGCTTATTCAGCTCAGAATGGCTTAATACTGCTATATCTGACCAGGACAAGACAAACTAAGCACTCAGCCACACGGACATGAAAGTTGTTTACTTTACAATATTATAAACAAAACATTATGGTTGAAACCATAATTTCCTGTCGGAGAGCCTTTCCCTCTTTTGTGCACTGTATGCAATCTTGAGAGTGTGAATAAGCGGTTTTCCCAGCGTTTTGAGGCTTATTCAGCTCAGAATGGCTTAATACTGCTATATCTGACCAGGACAAGACAAACTAAGCACTCAGCCACACGGACATGAAAGTTGTTTACTTTACAATATTAGTAAACAAACATTATGGTTGAAACCATAATTTCCTGTCGGAGAGCCTTTCCCTCTTTTGTGCACTGTATGCAATCTGAGAGTGTGAATAAGCGGTTTTCCCAGCGTTTTGAGGCTTATTCAGCTCAGAATGGCTTAATACTGCTATATCTGACCAGGACAAGACAAACTAAGCACTCAGCCACACGGACATGAAAGTTTCCTAATTTCTATTATAATAAACAAACATTATGTTGAAACCATAATTTCCTGTCCGGAGAGCCTTTCCCTCTTTTGTGCACTGTATGCAAGCTCATTCGGTGAATAAGCGGTTTTCCGAGGTTTTGAGGCTTATTCAGCTCAGAATGGCTTAATACTGCTATATCTGACCAGGACAAGACAAACTAAGCACTCAGCCACACGGACATGAAAGTTTCCTATTTTATAATAAACAAACATTATGGTTGAAACCATAATTTCCTGTCGGGAGAGCCTTTCCCTCTTTTGTGCACTGTATGCTCTGAGAGTGTGAATAAGCGGTTTCCCAGCGTTTTGCTTATTCAGCTCAGAATGGCTTAATACTGCTATATCTGACCAGGACAAGACAAACTAAGCACTCAGCACACACGGACATGAAAGTTTTTATTTCTATTAGTAAACAAACATTATGGTTGAAACCATAATTTCCTGTCGGAGAGCCTTTCCCTCTTTTGTGCACTGTATGCAATCTGAGAGTGTGAATAAGCGGTTTTCCAGCGTTTTGAGGCTTATTCAGCTCAGAATGGCTTAATACTGCTATATCTGACCAGGACAAGACAAACTAAGCACTCAGCCACGGACATGAAAGTTGGTAAACAAACATTATGGTTGAAACCATAATTTCCTGTCGGAGAGCCTTTCCCTCTTTTGTGCACTGTATGCAATCTCTGAATAAGCGGTTTTTCGAGCGTTTTGAGGCTTATTCAGCTCAGAATGGCTTAATACTGCTATATCTGACCAGGACAAGACAAACTAAGCACTCAGCCACACGGACATGAAAGTTGTTTACTTTACAATATTAGTAAACAAACATTATGGTTGAAACCATAATTTCCTGTCGGAGAGCCTTTCCCTCTTTTGTGCACTGTATGCAATCTGAGAGTGTGAATAAGCGGTTTTCCCAGCGTTTTGAGGCTTATTCAGCTCAGAATGGCTTAATACTGCTATATCTGACCAGGACAAGACAAACTAAGCACTCAGCCACACGGACATGAAAGTTTCCTAATTTCTATTATAATAAACAAACATTATGGTTGAAACCATAATTTCCTGTCCGGAGAGCCTTTCCCTCTTTTGTGCACTGTATGCAAGCTCATTCGGTGAATAAGCGGTTTTCCGAGCGTTTTGAGGCTTTCAGCTCAGAATGGCTTAATACTGCTATATCTGACCAGGACAAGACAAACTAAGCACTCAGCCACACGGACATGAAAGTTTCCTAATTTCTATTATAATAAAAAACATTATGGTTGAAACCATAATTTCCTGTCCGGAGAGCCTTTCCTCTTTTGTGCACTGTATGCAAGCTCATTCGGTGAATAAGCGGTTTTCCAGCGTTTGAGGCTTATTCAGCTCAGAATGGCTTAATACTGCTATATCTGACCAGGACAAGACAAACTAAGCACTCAGCCACACGGACATGAAAGTTTCCTAATTTCTATTATAAAACATTATGGTTGAAACCATAATTTCCTGTCGGAGAGCCTTTCCTCTTTTTGTGCACTGTATGCAATGAATAAGCGGTTTTCCAGCGTTTTGAGGCTTATTCAGCTCAGAATGGCTTAATACTGCTATATCTGACCAGGACAAGAACTAAGCACTCAGCCACACGGACATGAAAGTTTAATTTCTATTATAATAAACAAACATTATGGTTGAAACCATAATTTCCTGTCGGAGAGCCTTTCCCTCTTTTGTGCACTGTATGCAATCTGAAGTGTGAATAAGCGGTTTTCCCAGCGTTTTGAGGCTTATTCAGCTCAGAATGGCTTAATACTGCTATATCTGACCAGGACAAGACAAACTAAGCACTCAGCCACACGGACATGAAAGTTTCCTAATTTCTATATTAATAAACAAACATTATGGTTGAAACCATAATTTCCTGTCGGGAGAGCCTTTCCTCTTTTGTGCACTGTATGCAAGCTCATTCGGTGAATAAGCGGTTTTCCGAGCGTTTTGAGGCTTATTCAGCTCAGAATGGCTTAATACTGCTATATCTGACCAGGACAAGACAAACTAAGCACTCAGCCACACGGACATGAAAGTTGTTTCAATATTATAAACAAACATTATGGTTGAAACCATAATTTCCTGTCGGAGAGCCTTTCCCTCTTTTGTGCACTGTATGCTGTGAATAAGCGGTTTTTCCAGCGTTTTGAGGCTTATTCAGCTCAGAATGGCTTAATACTGCTATATCTGACCAGGACAAGACAAACTAAGCACTCAGCCACACGGACATGAAAGTTTCCTAATTTCTATTATAAAACAAACATTATGGTTGAAACCATAATTTCCTGTCGGAGAGCCTTTCCTCTTTTTGTGCACTGTATGCAATCTGAGAGTGTGAATAAGCGGTTTTCCCAGCGTTTGAGGCTTATTCAGCTCAGAATGGCTTAATACTGCTATATCTGACCAGGACAAGACAAACTAAGCACTCAGCCACACGGACATGAAAGTTTCCTAATTTCTATTATAATAAACAAACATTATGGTTGAAACCATAATTTCCTGTCCGGAGAGCCTTTCCCTCTTTTGTGCACTGTATGCAAGCTCATTCGGTGAATAAGCGGTTTTCCCAGCGTTTTGAGGCTTATTCAGCTCAGAATGGCTTAATACTGCTATATCTGACCAGGACAAGACAAACTAAGCACTCAGCCACACGGACATGAAAGTTTAATTTCTATTATAATAAACAAACATTATGGTTGAAACCATAATTTCCTGTCCGGAGAGCCTTTCCCTCTTTTGTGCACTGTATGCAAGCTCATTCGGTGAATAAGCGGTTTTCCGAGCGTTTTGAGGCTTATTCAGCTCAGAATGGCTTAATACTGCTATATCTGACCAGGACAAGACAAACTAAGCACTCAGCCACACGGACATGAAAGTTGTTTACTTTAATATTAGTAACAAACATTATGGTTGAAACCATAATTTCCTGTCGGGAGAGCCTTTCCCTCTTTTGTGCACTGTATGCAATCTGAGAGTGTGAATAAGCGGTTTTCCCAGCGTTTTGAGGCTTATTCAGCTCAGAATGGCTTAATACTGCTATATCTGACCAGGACAAGACAAACTAGCACTCAGCCACACGGACATGAAAGTTGTTTACTTTACATATTAGTAAAACAAACATTATGGTTGAAACCATAATTTCCCTGTCGGGAGAGCCTTTCCCTCTTTTGTGGCACTGTATGCAAGTCTGAGAGTGTGAATAAGCGGTTTTCCGAGCGTTTTGAGGCTTATTCAGCTCAGAATGGCTTAATACTGGCTATATCTGACCAGGACAAGACAAACTAAGCACTCAGCCACACGGACATGAAAGTTTCCTAATTTCTATTATAATAAACAAACATTATGGGTTGAAACCATAATTTCCTGTCCGGAGAGCTTTCCCTCTTTTGTGCACTGTATGCAAGCTCATTCGGTGAATAGCGGTTTTCCCGAGCGTTTTGAGGCTTATTTCAGCTCAGAATGGCTTAATACTGCTATATCTGACCAGGACAAGACAAAACTAAGCACTCAGCCACACGGACATGAAAGTTTCCTAATTTCTATTATAATAAACAAACATTATGGTTGAAACCATAATTTCCTGTCCGGAGAGCCTTTCCCTCTTTTGTGCACTGTATGCCTGAGAGTGTGAATAAGCGGTTTTCCAGCGTTTTGAGGCTTATTCAGCTCAGAATGGCTTAATACTGCTATATCTGACCAGGACAAGACAAACTAAGCACTCAGCCACACGGACATGAAAGTTTCCTAATTTCTATTATAATAAACAAACATTATGGTTGAAACCATAATTTCCTGTCCGGAGAGCCTTTCCCTCTTTTGTGCACTGTATGCAAGCTCATTCGGTGAATAAGCGGTTTTCCGAGCGTTTTGAGGCTTATTCAGCTCAGAATGGCTTAATACTGCTATATCTGACCAGGACAAGACAAACTAAGCACTCAGCCACACGGACATGAAAGTTGTTTATTTACAATATTATAAACAAACATTATGGTTGAAACCATAATTTCCTGTCGGAGAGCCTTTCCCTCTTTTGTGCACTGTATGCAATCATTGTGAATAAGCGGTTTTTCCAGCGTTTTGAGGCTTATTCAGCTCAGAATGGCTTAATACTGCTATATCTGACCAGGACAAGACAAACTAAGCACTCAGCCACACGGACATGAAAGTTTCCTAATTTCTATTATAATAAACAAACATTATGGTTGAAACCATAATTTCCTGTCGGGAGAGCCTTTCCCTCTTTTGTGCACTGTATGCAAGCTCTCGGTTGAATAAGCGGTTTTCCAGCGTTTTGAGGCTTATTCAGCTCAGAATGGCTTAATACTGCTATATCTGACCAGGACAAGACAAACTAAGCACTCAGCCACACGGACATGAAAGTTTTACTTTCTATTATATAAACAACATTATGGTTGAAACCATAATTTCCTGTCGGAGAGCCTTTCCCTCTTTTGTGCACTGTATGCAAGCGTGTGAATAAGCGGTTTTCCGAGCGTTTTGAGGCTTATTCAGCTCAGAATGGCTTAATACTGCTATATCTGACCAGGACAAGACAAACTAAGCACTCAGCCACACGGACATGAAAGTTGTTTACTTTACTTAGTAAACAAACATTATGGTTGAAACCATAATTTCCTGTCGGGAGAGCCTTTCCCTCTTTTGTGCACTGTATGCAATCTGAGAGTGTGAATAAGCGGTTTTCCAGCGTTTTGAGGCTTATTCAGCTCAGAATGGCTTAATACTGCTATATCTGACCAGGACAAGACAAACTAAGCACTCAGCCACGGACATGAAAGTTGTTTACTTTACAATATTAGTAAACAAACATTATGGTTGAAACCATAATTTCCTGTCGGAGAGCCTTTCCCTTTTGTGCACTGTATGCAATCTGAGAGTGTGAATAAGCGGTTTTCCCAGCGTTTTGAGGCTTATTCAGCTCAGAATGGCTTAATACTGCTATATCTGACCAGGACAAGACAAACTAAGCACTCAGCCACACGGACATGAAAGTTTCCTAATTTCTATTATAATAAACAAACATTATGGTTGAAACCATAATTTCCTGTCGGAGAGCCTTTCCTCTTTTGTGCACTGTATGCAAGGGTGAATAAGCGGTTTTCCAGCGTTTTGAGGCTTATTCAGCTCAGAATGGCTTAATACTGCTATATCTGACCAGGACAAGACAAACTAAGCACTCAGCCACACGGACATGAAAGAAACAAACATTATGGTTGAAACCATAATTTCCTGTCGGAGAGCCTTTCCCTCTTTTGTGCACTGTATGCAATCTGAGAGTGTGAATAAGCGGTTTTCCAGTTTTGAGGCTTATTCAGCTCAGAATGGCTTAATACTGCTATCTGACCAGGACAAGACAAACTAAGCACTCAGCCACACGGACATGAAAGTTTTTATTTCTAAACAAACATTATGGTTGAAACCATAATTTCCTGTCCGGAGAGCCTTTCCCTCTTTTGTGCACTGTATGCAATCTCGGTGAATAAGCGGTTTTCGAGCGTTTTGAGGCTTATTCAGCTCAGAATGGCTTAATACTGCTATATCTGACCAGGACAAGACAAACTAAGCACTCAGCCACACGGACATGAAAGTTTCCTAATTTCTATTATAATAAACAAACATTATGGTTGAAACCATTGTAGTATACAGGATGTTTTATGTATGTCTTTGTCTTTTTGGAATGTCTGAGGGTTTCCAGATACTTTCACTTTTAACGGTAAGACATGTGTACATCAGTCACTGCGTGAAAGTCGGCTTCGAGAAATAGTTAGATTAGAGAAGAAAGAGGAATAGAGAGATAAAGGAAAAAGCCGCAGATTCGGTTAAAAACCCTCTGGGAGGTGGTTTTAGACGGCCAAAAATCCTGGAAAATCACTAGGTGAATTTCAGGTCAGTTCTAGGAACTGGGGGTGTAGAGTGCAAAATTCAATTGTAAGTTCCCACTCGAACACTAGTTGACGAACAGTGTCTGAAGCAGCCTCTCATTGAATATCTACACCTCATAAGGTAGCATAAATTTAGAAGGAAAAAAGACAAAAAAGGAGCGGCAGAAAAGCATGCTATAGGATAAAGTATGAATGAGTAGATTTTTGAGAATGTAGGATTGGATGTTGTTTGTGTTTTGGGATGAAGTTGACTCTGCTGTGTGTTTTGAGAATCCTTTTTGTGCCCCTGTTGAGTGAGTAGTGTCTGTGTGTGTGTGTGTGTGTGTGTGTGTGGAGCAGTGTCTCAGCTGTGTGTGAAAGGCTGCAGCATGGGATGGTTTATGGGGTTTATGTTAAGGTGACAGACTTTATATTGAACAGACACATATAGGTTGTGGTTGAAAATAGGAGATATAGTAATGTATAAGGAAAGATATTTTGTCTGATATGGATAAGATTTATGAGTTTTTTGAGAGAGGACGTTTTTATGATTAAAACCTATGAGCTTCTTTTTAAGAAGACGTGCTTTTATTGATAAAGTGTATGAGCCTCTTTCAAAAAGATGTTTTTGTTATTGTTAAAATATATGAGCCTCTTTCGAGGGGACTTTTGATATTGTTAAAAGTGTATGAGCCTTTTTTGGGGGACAGTTTGAATAAAAACTATGAGCCTTTTTTAAGGACGTTTTTGGGAAAAAAGAAAAGAGAGAGAAGAGGGAGAACTTATGAGCCCCCAAAAGGACATAGAAAGAATAGGAGGATGTTTTGTGTGGGTATAAAAAACTTAAAGAGAAATAAAAGAATAGTAGGGAGATATAGTTCATGGATGATAATGTATTAATGAAGGAATTAAGATGTTAGAGTGACCTGTGTGTTGGTAGGTAATGTGTCTAATGTGTGAGAGTTGGGGAGAAGGAAAAAAGGAGGTGGAGTGCTCCAGGATGCAGAAGGATGGCAGCTGGCCAAGGTGTCATGTGGATTGATGTTTGCTGACAATAGTGTGTGCAGCTTCTGAATCCAGTCTGCTCAAGGCCAGTGTAGTTTTATCCACAAACTCTTTTCTACAAATACCTGCATTTTAAACATATGTGTTTATAGGTATAACATATCATATGTTGTAGTTGTTTAAAGGAGAAGCTTGGCAATGGACTGACTTGTTAATGCATTTAATCAATAGAATTATTTGGGTCAAATGCTGTTAAGAGCAGAGTGGCAAATGTGAGTTTTATTGTCTGTGGTGATTTGAGTGGAACACACTTGATGATAGTTGGTCCCTTGCAGGAGCGTGTGATCTTTTGAGCCCCATATAGGATTGGACGTTTGTTGAAGAAATATTTGTGGAAACTTTACACATAATTTGGAGGATTAATTGTGTGGGTAGTTGATATCATATGTCGACTTAAGTGTTGTACATCCACTGTTATATTGATTGAGTTTTTGGTTCCTTTGGAGTTGGTAAATTTATTGATTGTGGTAAAAAGTGATTTAAAATAAAATAAAATAGATAAATAAAATAGGGAGAAGTAGGTTAAGTATTTAGAAGTAGTTTTAGTAATCAGTTTAAATTTACAATGAAGGGAGCTACTACAATGTCAGAGAAGGATATTAAAATTCAGAGAGTAATTACCCCTGTTGATGTAGTACAGAAGAATAATCCTTTAGTCAAAGATATTGCGAAGATATCGGAGAAGTGGCATAAGCGTTGGCCTGAAATTGACCAACCATGGCCAGTGGTAGGGACTCTTAACCCCGATGTAATTAAAATAATGCATGTGCTTGTGTCTACATATAAGGCGGAACAAAAGAAGGGTAAGAAAGGAGGAAAACGGAAAGAAAAGAGACAAGTGGAGCTTGGTGTTCTTCAGTTGTTTGAAAATGAGGGACAGAAACTGATAAAGGCTGCAAAAGAAAAGAGAGACAGAGGTGTAGAGGAAATAAGAAAGAATGCAAAGGAAACAGAAAAATTAATGGCAGAGATTAATGCGCCTTCTCACACGTGGATTCAACGAAGAAACCCCCACCTTATGAGAAGAAGGTGAAGTTTGAGGAGGTTTATCCCCAGCTTCCAGTGATCTCTCAGGAGGGTAATTATCAGATTAAAGATGAGAATGATCAGGTAATAGAAGTGGGAAAAGCGGAAACGACTATAACAATGTATCCGAGTTCTGACAGTAAGAGGAAGACAATAAGTGTGGGAGCTAAGGATGATCAGAGTGATTTGGGAGACATTGTGGGTAGATATGATCCTGAAGTCAGGAGGATGTTGGCTAGAGCGGAAAGAAGAGGAGAAACATGGACGACAGAGGACTCGAAGATGATAGCTCTAGTGAAAGTGAGAATGGAGGCAGTGATTGGGAGGAGCAAGTTCCTTTGCCTTCAAGAGGTTTTTTCCCTGCGGCAACTAGCACTGGAATGGAAGAGGCTTTACAAGAGGTTGAGAAAAGTATAAATCAATGCCTTTCGCATCTCTATGAGTCGTTTAGACCAGAGGATCAGAAAGTATGGGAGAATCAATTAAAGTGGTTAAAGACACAGAAGAAAGCCTTGCGGAAAAAGATTTCCCAAAAATTAGGGAAGAGATATTCACTGCGCCCAAGAAAAGGGAAAATGTGTCCAGTGGTTGTTCGAGGACAGAATTTGGAGTACAAGCCTTGGCAGAATACAGATATGTCAGATATACTTGAGAAGTTACCTACTCTTCAAGATGGAGCACATCCTTGGATTTCAAAGTTGGAAGAGATTATGGTGGGAACACAAGCTGCCATGGGAGATATTAAGAGACTCTTGGCTAGTCTCCTTGGGGTTCCAGCTATGGAAGAGATTCTACAGAAAGCGGGGACTTGACCGATATATAGGTACTGCTGTGAATGATTCGGAGCTGTTTGCAGCAAGTAGAGGTCGAGTGTGGAGAGTGTTGAAAGATACTTTTCCTACTAATGTACATCCTGATAATATCTTGATTGAGCCGTTAGGACAGGAAGAAAATCCGAGGGCCTATGTGTCAAGAGCCCATCAGGTGGAGAAATGTCACAGGAAATGATCCAGACTTGAATCGAATGGAGCAGTCAATTTTGCGGGCTAAAATACAGAAGGGGCTGCCCTTACCAGTGAGGAGCAAATTGGCAGAGGTGGTTGGTCTTGGAAGTATGACAAAGAATGTCTATGCGGATCATATAGCCCATCAAGTGGAGCTATATAGGAAAAAGGAACATGATCAGAAAGAGCAGGATCGAGAGATCCTTAGGAAACTTAATCAAATAGAGGTTAGCGGAAGGTAAGCAAGTGATGAGATATACACCGATTCCGCACATGCATATAATGAATGTCATTTGTTTGGATCAGTGTGGAAGAGCTGAGAGTTTAAGAAAATAGATGGTTCTCCATTGCAGTATTATGCTCAAATAATGAAACTGTTGCATGTGAAGATAAACCAGTTGAAGGTCAGAGATACATGTTCAGGTTTTTGTGTAGAGAGATCATAAGCAGGTGGGGACTTCCAGGTTGGATACTCTCAGATAAAGGGAAAGAGTTTATGGATAAAATGGTGAAATTGATTTAGTAAAATTGGGAATTAGATGGTTTGGAGCAATTTATCATCCACGAAGCCAAAGGATAGAGAGAGAGGAGTGAGATATGCAAAGAAGATTTTGATGTGAAGGGTTGTGTGTATATTGAATTTTGAAGGATTGTGGTATGTGAGTTGTTTGAAAGAAAGTTGAAGTAAGTTTTATGAAAGAGAAGGGAAGTGATATAGATGGAGATGAAAGAGTATTGATAGAAGGTGGACTGTTGGAGACATATCCGTTTTGAATATTCATATCTCTCATTATGGTTTTGATATTTCTTATTGTTTTATCCTTTCACTCTATAGAGTGATATGATAAAAGGGGGGAAATGGAAAATGTGATTTATAATCTGAAATGATATGATATTGTGAATTTTACATTTACTTATAGGATTATGATCTGCATTTGATGTTTCAATTTACATCTGTTGTTTGGTACAAGATACTGGTTGGTGTTTTCTTTCTTCCAGAACAGTATTGGGGGAAAGGATCACTATGGGACAATAAGAATGGACTGGAGGACTCTGAATAAGGATACTGTGATGCAATATTCGGAGTCAACACTTCATCGACACAACAGTGACAGTCGACGCTGCTGAGGAGCTGTTGTGGGATGTTTGATTTAGTTTTTGATTTTCTATATTGTATGAGTAATACTTAAACTGTGTGACATTTTCTTAGGTTGAAATTGTTGAAGGAAGATGTCTTCTGTTGTGGGGTAAATGCATTGGGACCTCAGATGTTTTTTTCTTTTTCTGATGCCTAGGGAAATAGGGGCTAGGCAGGGAAAGGTCCATTGGAAGGTGCGATGGGTCGACCAGCCTGAAAGTGGACATTGTTTGGATTTTATTTTCTGAGGGTTCCATATGTACTTGCCTGAAGTTATATCCTTGTATTAATGATGAAATTTCTCCTTCTAATTGGTCTGGAGTACTATAAAGTGGTCGCCTGGGGCAGAGGGGCTGTGAGAGAATTTTCCTGTCTAGATTGTTTGATGGAAATTTCAGGAAAGATAGCTGCTTGACAGGTTTTTCGCTCTCACACTCCATAAAGTTATGTTTATGCTTTGGGAAGTATATGTAGGTAAACATGTATGTTTTATTCTTTATTTTTCGAGGCTAGGTAGCCTCGCAGGGGGGGAATTATGTAGTATACAGGATGTTTTATGTATGTCTTTGTCTTTTTGGAATGTCTGAGGGTTTCCAGATACTTTCACTTTTTATGAGTTTCCTATGTCTGAGTTAACCTTTGGGGTTCATGTTTAGGATAAGAGTTAAGAATGTGACCCCTAGACTAGTAGAGGTTAAGGGTGAGGGTTTCCTCTCCCCTTATCTTCTTCCTCTCAATAGTGAAGGTATTGACTAAGGTCCAGATGTTTCCTATGAACCATGTAAACAACCAATGTATATATACTGGTGTTTAGAGCTGTTAGGGAGAGAGATCCATATTGGCTCGATCCTCTCACAGGCTACTGCAGTGCTTGTCCGATGCTGAACTACTTTGTAATAAACTTCTATATACAAGTAAGTCAGTGTCAGCGGAGATCTTCTCTTCATCATCTTCACATCGACATCACCACCTAATATACCAC
>NW_026117571.1:0-38855 GCF_001640805.2 Lates calcarifer
GGTTAACTCTCAAGCACGGCAGTGAACTGTCTGTGTTCAACTAACAAGCTGAATGACTACAGTTAAACGGTTTCATCTGTTCACTCATCTACCACCTGCTAACAGGCTAACAGGCTGCAGTCACTGTAGAGGCTGGTGTTTACATCAAAAACAGATGGAAACGATTTTATTTAACCTGTATATTTACTTTATATATCCTAAATCTATTATATGTCATACATTTTGATTCGTTGTTTAGATGTAATTTATTCACTTCAATGTTAATGAGTGTGTGTTGCTCTCTGGTGATGTGTGTCACATTTGATCCTAAATCAACTGATTAATCATTCTTTAAGCTAGGATGATTATGATTATGATGGTGAAGATAGTGAAGATGTGATGATGGTGTTTAGACTCCTTCATTTGTAATTAACAGCCCAACCTTGTTCTTTAAAGAGCCATTACACTGAAAATCATCAAACGTGTCATGTCTGTTGTTTCAGGATGAGGAGTTCCTCCTCCCTCACCTCTCCTCCCCCCTCCCCTCACCCTGCCCCTCTTCCCCTCCTGTCCTCCTACCACTCTGACTGGTTGTCCTGAGCTTGACCTGTCTGTCACACTCAGCCCCACCCCAAGACTGACCACTCACAGCTGAAGCCCCGCCCCCAAAGACAGACAGGGAGAAAAAGAGATACACAGGTGTGTGTGTGTGTGTGTGTGAGAGAGAGAGAGAGAGAGAGAGAGAGAGAGAGAGAGAGAAATGATGATGATGATGTTGATGATGATGATGTCATCCTGTAGTCGTGTGTGATGATATCTTCCTGTACTGAAGGTGTGTTTTGAAGAGCCTGTGGTCGTCATGGATACACCAGAACCACATATCACACTGAGAAGAGATGGCCCACCTCAGCAGCCAATCAAAGGTCAGAGGAGGAGCAGAGGATGTCACCATGGTAACCAGACACTTACAACTCTTTTCTACCAAATTGGTTTTGGTTCTTGAAACCTGTGTCTACCTGTGGACTGCCTGAGTTTCCACCAGTTTTAATTATCATCAGTGCGGTGGAGGGGTGTCGCAGAATTCACAGCAGAAGTAACCTACACAATGTGACACGTCTACTGATGTCATCACGGTGTGCTCTTCAGGTTAAATAAGGCTTGCTATATTTGGGTTCTAGTTGGGACCAACGTCTGAGCTTCTGAACCAGTTTATTTTTGGTCAAGCTCAGGTTCTAAACTGGAGGCTGTAGAGACGGGGGGGGAGTCTCTCCCAGGCTGGTGATGGTGGTGGGCTCTAATACTGAGCAGGACCACAGCATAGCTACAGCCGTCCCCTGCTGTGAGGCTGAGGTCCATGCTGATCACAAAACTAATGCTAATTAGCCTTGAGTTGTTGTTTAATCAGTTTTTTTCCATTCTGGTTTTGGAAAGGTGGTTAAAATAGACAACACTCTCCACAGTCTCCAAGAATCTCATACTGCTACAGCTGCTCCATGATGAGAAGTTAAGGGTTTGACTCTTAACTAGCCAACTAGTGGATCATGTGACTGAATCAATTCAATTCAGACTCAACTGATTAGACATGATGTTGCAAGATTGTTCAGATCTGATCAGGACTGTTTGTTTATGTTTAGATCCAAACAAGAACTTGAATTTGGATGAATATAATTTAACACTGCACAACTTGAAATGAACTGTTGAAAGGTTATTTTATCTCTAAGTGGTCAAACACATCAGTTAGACTGTCTCTGTCACTGATTGATCAATAAAAATGATCACTAACACAGATTCCTCTTCCTCTCCTCTCCTGGAGCCCCGAGACAGTGGGTGGAGTCTCCTGGTGCAGCGTCCAATCAAGATCCGGGCTGTCTGGAGAGGGCGGAGCTAAACACCACTCTGGCTCTGAAGGTGGAGCTTCAGTCATTGCAGGTTCACACTGTTCATCAGTATATTATCAATATGTCATCGCTGAGTCCATTAACAGCCAGTGACCATAGTAACCTGTCTGTTGTTCTGAAGGGTGCAGGGTTTAACTCCCAGAAGGCTGTTCAGGACATTCTGAGGACGTCAGAGAGGACCAAGAACCTGATCAACACCAGAGCTACTGAAGGTAACACACACACACACACACACACACACACACACACACACACACACACACACTCTGCTCTGATAACAGTTTACAAACAGATAAAAAACAGATTCAACTGAGGTGTAGTATCATCACCATCTTTCATTCAGCTAAAATGATATAACCATGATGAGAAGGAATTATTACTGGATACAGCTGGCATTGAATGTGATGTAACAAGTGTAGACCGTATTCAACAGATTTTCCATCCCACTTTCCTGTTTTGAGCAGTATGAAGTTGAGCAGGTATAAAATGACATTCAGTGTGGTTAAAAACTCAGAAGTTTAGCTCAGTGAACTCTGATTTATCTGGTTTAAAACAATGCGTGCTGGTTAGACATTTTGTCTGACTTTTATTCTTCCTTTTTCACCTTTTTCCTCTCTCCTGGTCATGTGGTGACCCATGTTTTTTATTCTCAAGTCTATGGTTCTCAATAAAACAGAAAAAAGTGATCTCTCCAAAATTGTTGCTCTCCATGTGTAACTTTTCCCCCATACACCTGAACACATCATACTAGATGTTTCATACTTGTCTTTTTGTTCTTCATACTTTTCTGGCCTGAAATGTTTAGATCAGCATGTGTTTGGCTGAGTATGTATAGGCCTATAGGTTTTTAAATAATAAAAGCACAGAACAGCTGTGCAGGTTTCCCACAATAAGTTTGATATATTTGATGAATTTTGACAACAGCTGGTGAAGGGCAAACGCCCTCGCTCTGTCTTGCTGCCTCAAATGTGTCTTACTTGTCTGCAGTGGTTTTATACTCCACCCCAGCAGTCAGCAGCAGTTCACGTTGACCATCAAATCAGGCAAAGTCAGCTGCATCTTGAACGTACTTATTGCTTCATGTGTACAGGCCCTGAGTCCTGACATCACTTCCTGTCCAGCTTCCATTCCAGTAGCGTGTGTAGCTCAATACAAGCCGTCATTCAGCATCTCTTTGATTGGCCCCTGAAAACCTGAATTGTGTTTCTGAGCTTCTCTTTCCATCCAGTTTGAGTTAGGGTTAGGATGGGTTTTGTCCTGGGATGGATTTTTCCTCCAGAGAACAAACTTGCGATGAGCCTCTGTCACAACAAACATCCACTGGAGCAAGTAGCAGTGACAAACCCATCAACTCAAAGCTGACTGACTGACAGTTTCTTACCATTAAATTAGTCTAGAGCATGAATTCAGAGAAGTTTCTCTCTCTCTGTCTGTCTCTCTATGTCTGTAGTAGTGAATGTCTCTCGCTCTCAGCTCCTCTTCACATCACTGGTCAGTGTTGATGTGCAGAAGGATCAGCTGATCAGCCAGATGCTGCAGGATAGGATGGTGCTGCCCATGCGCCCCCGCTGCAATGACAACAGGACAGCAGAGGGCCCCTCCCTCCTCCTCTTCATGTCATCTGACCTGCTAAGACAGAAGCCCCTCCCACCACAGGAGGAACCTGTCAACTACAGGCTCTGCCCATCACCACGGCCGGCCCATTTGACCTTTGACCTCTACAGACAACAGAGGCGATGGGAGACCATGCCCTGACTGTGACTGGCAGGAGGTACTGAGAATCTTATTGGATACTGTGATGCCCAGTGAATAATAATTAAATAATTTGTTTTTTAAATGATCTAAAACCTTAGTTTTTATTCTTCTTCTTCTTGTTTTTTGTGCAATAAAGTCTTTTCAAACACTGTCACTCTCTGATGATGTCATGACTAATCTTCTGCTCCAGGTCATCCAATCAGAAGGGTGATACAGAACAGAGGAATTACTACTGACAAAATACTGTGTGTCTGGGGTTAATGTACAGGAGCCCAAACACAAACAATAATAATTTAAATAGTGTTAACATGTATGTATACTTCAAACATGAAAAGCTGAGAAAAGAGACATAAAATGTTGAGACTGTTCACAACATATCTAATTCTCCATTGTCACAACTAAAGAGTTTACAATGTTAGAAATGTTTAATTCTGTTAACTTAGAATTTACCACTTTCTATACTGATTTTCCATTGCCACATTTTCTGGTGTAATTTAAAATTGTCCCAACTTAATGTTTTAAAGCCTATGTTTCTACAATTTCACCAGTCACCAGTCAGTCTGAACTGTGGGAGGAAGCTGAAGTACACGGATTGAACCCACACAAGCACAGGGAGAACATGCAAACTCCAGAAAACCAAGGTTCAAACCTGGAACCTTCTTGCTGTGAGGCAACAGTGCTAACCACTGCATCACTGTGCCACCCAAGGTGTCTATAAATAAATATAAACATCTAAAACTGATTAGTATCTGTGTCTGGGAGGACATTCTCTACATTGCTTGTTTAAAGCATTTAAACTTGAATTAACATCTTGACCAGGCCAAACACAAAAAGCTAAGTACTTTTTAGCTTTACAGTTTTTAACATTTTTAAGCACTTTCAGTGCTTCCACATTGTAGTGCTTCCACATGCCAGCATGGTTGGCAGACCCAATAAATAAGGGCAAAAAAACAAACATTTAAAGAATTAAAAATAAAAGACCACAGCCTCCATTTTAACTTTGTAGAGAAAGATGGTAAGCTCCTGGGGATGTCCAGACTGGACTTCTCCAGGAAGCTAGTTCAGAAAGCTGTAGAATTTATGTCAAATGACCTCGACTGTATTTTGACATTGCCTCTTAACAAAGGTTTTGATGTGAGCATCCATTCTGCTGCTTTGTTAAGAGAGTTTTGGACATGTTTTTAAATGTAAAACCCGTTTTCTGCTTTTACTGTTGAAAATCGGACTGATAATGCTTTGGAAACCGTTAATATCAGAATGTTAAGTGAAACAGCGAATGCAGATTACATTTGTGGCAGGGGAGATGAGGATGGCATTTGAAACTGTGCTTGGAGGGCCCCCATTTAACAATGGCAGGACCCCAAAGGCTTCCAAGGCCTGAAACATCTGCCATCTATGATAGTTCTGGGAGAAAACAGTGAGTTGGATTATACTTACTTTACTTGGCTTCAGTTACCATTTGGCTTAGGGTCAAAGTCTGGAGCCACTCACAGAATCACGAGGTGTACTGTTTATATTTCAGAACGGCTGCTATATGTGCTTTATGATAAATATTATAATATATAGCTTCTACCTGTTTGCCTACAAAAATGGCCCTTGATGTTAAAGTCAGTTGAAGTGGCTGTGCAAGTATCTTTGTCAGCCTCCTCTGATCGAGTGAAATATCGCATTGTGCAATGAGGAGGATCAGTGGGTGTGTGGCATGCTGGCAAGTTAGCTTGAATAAATTTCTCCCATTTAGCAGCTTCCAGATGAAACTGCTTTGTTAAACCCCAACACTTGAACAAATACTGCTTTTAAAAAAAAAAAAAAAATCTAAATGACTCATCCATCTTTAAATTGTATTATATTCACTAACTGTCTGAATCTACAACTGCACATTGAGATATGTGTGTTATGTTTGGTTGATCTGCCTATTAGGTGGGTTGACAGCCGGAAAGCAAAACATGCTGTGACCACCCAGCTGTTAATCATTGCCAATGTCTGCTGCTTCTAGAAGTTCTTGATTGAGGTCCAGCTGCCACAGGTCAAAGTTCCAAAAACTGTACCCACACAGAGCTTTGTTCTCTCCGACATTGGGCGAGAGGCAGGGTATGACAGTAGGACAGATCATTGAATTGATGTTTGAATTCCATTTATAGGGTATCCTATATCCTATCCAGGACTAAACTTTGGTCCTACCTCAAGCCAACAAGCAAGAAATCTTGGTGTGATCTTAAACTTTAATGCTTACATTAACTCTCTAAATTGGCTTTTCTATCACCTTAAAAACATTTCTAAGGTGCGACCATTTCGGTCCCTGAGTGATACAGACAAACTGATTCATGCCTTTATATCAGGCAGGCTTGACTATTGTAATGCTCTTTTATCTGGTCTACCTAAAAATGCTATAAATCGGTTACAGCTAATTCAGAACTCTGCAGCCTGAATGCTGACCAGGACCAGAAAGAAAGACCACATTACACCTGTTTTAAAGTCATTACGTTGGTTACCTGTCAATTTCTGTATTGATTTTAAGATTCTTTTACTTGTTTTTAAAGCACTACATGGTCTCGCACCAGCTTACTTGTCACACATGCTTAAAACGTATGAACCAATACGCCTCCTTAGGTCCTCAGGTGCAACTCTATTAATTGTTCCTAAGTACAGGACAAATAGTTATGGTGAGGCAGCTTTAAGCTTTTATGCTCCAAGCTGCTGGACTAGTCTGCCTGAGGACCTGAGAAGCACTTTGAACTGTATTAACCTGTGTGAAAGGTGCTATACAAATAAAGTTTGATTGATTGATGTAGATGAATGTATCATTACACTCCTTACAGGAACCTTTGGGGTCGGGCTTACAATACGGAACATTTTGGATCCAGGAATTTTTTTACAGGCACCATTTTTATAAATCTCCAATTCCAGGTGCGTGCAACCTGTTTTCATCTTTCAGCACAACAATGAGCTGAAGCAAACAGCCAAGAAAACTGTCCTTCAGTAACCCAGACTTCAACCCCATTGAACATCTGTAGAGAGACCTAAAGATGGCAGTTCACAGATGCTTCACTGAATACTACTGTAAATGGGATAATTTCATTTTTGATTTTAAATGAATTTATAAAACATAATGTGCAAAAAGTGAAGGGGTCTGATTACGTTCTGAAGCCACTGTACATCATTACATTCAAACATTACAGTGAAGGAAGAAAAAGCAAAACACATTTTTGAGTTTGACAGGGACTTTACTATTCATACACAATATTCATTACTAACCAACACAAAAGTGACAAAAAAGTAATCCACTGTAAATGTTAGTGAGGTCAGGCACTCACGTTGGGTGATAAGGCCTAGTTCACAATTGATGTTCTATTTGATCTTAAAGGCACTGGGTGGGGTTGAGTTCTTCAACACTCAACAGGGAAAAACTTTTCTTTATGAAGCTGGATTAGCGTAAGAGGGCGTTATCTTGTTGAAACAACAGGTTGAAACAAACCATGGTCACAAAGCCAGAATCAGAGAACTGTCTAAACTGCTGTAACACTGAGATTTCTCTTCATGGGAATTTAGGCTCTGACTTAAAACAAAAAAAATACAAATACTCAAACCTAAATAAGATACATGCTGTCACATATGTAATTGATATTTAAAGTAGTAAAAAAGACTAGCTTCTTTCTTGCATGCATTACATGATTATGTATTGCTCATGTGGCTGGGTCTGTCTGAGAACTGAGACTCTAAAGTCAGAGTCTGATTTATAATCATTATGAAACCACAGAGTGGTTCAGTTCATGCCAAACCAAAAAAGATTAGAATCAAAGCTTTAGTGTTGCAATGACTTCCTGGAAAGGAGAAAAAAGAGAAAAGGACATTAGGATGTTAGATTTCTGATAAGTCAGTTATTTATTCACCTGCCATCCACATCTCTCTCTCTGTCTCAGACACACAGTGATACACAGATATTGCATAAACTCCTTTTATTGAGTCCATTTTTATCCATCCATCTCCCTTCACACACACTGGTCCTCATGCAAGAACCAGTTGTACAAACAGATTTGTTCTTAAATAGCACTAATTAGCGACTTCAGACTACTTAGAGTTTTCTCTTAGGTTTGACCAATGTAATATTTATAGTAACTATTTTGTTATTCAAGTCAAGCTGTACTTTGGATTTTGTACTACAAATCAACTGCAGATATGACCAAAAGTGGTCCAAACCTATGAAGTTATTAACAGCAAGACTGCCTTTCTTCACATGCAGGAAATTCTTGTTTGCCTTAAGAATTTTATTGGTTTAATCTGAATTAATTATATATATATATATATATATATATATATATATATATATATATATATATATATATATATATATATATATATATATATATATTGATTATAAATATGATGCCAATATTAATTAGAATTAACTATATCAAACTATAAAAAATATTATTCTGTTCACCATATCATAATCATCGTGGCTTTCCAATTTACTAAGAGTTTTAAAAAAAAGATTTTAGTACACTTAATTGGCATATTTCACCGAATGTAAAATGTAACTAAATAAGTTTGGCCAATTTAAAGTTGATTCAACTTTGAATATCTGTACCACTTGACTAGAGTGGATTGCTGACAATTACTCAACTTATTAAATTAAGTTTATAAAGTAGTTTGAAGAGACGTAATGTAAACTTGCTGTGTGTCTTCAATACATGTAAGTCAAGTCATGGTTGTTTCGTTCCATGATAATGAAAACAATGTTAACAAAAATTAATGTTAGTACTGAATCCAGTCCCAAACCTTGTACACTTATTATTTAACATGTCTAAGCGTTAAGCAGTTTTGTCAGTACAAAGTTAACATCCAAGGCTGGATGTTGTCTAACATCAAAATCACTTCTTTAAGTTTTATGTCAAATGAACTGAGAATGTCTCTTTCTGCAGGTATTTCTCCCTCCGGAGCTGTAGAATCTGTTCTATGATGACAAGCCTCCTGCTGCTCCCACAAATCTGCTCAAAGCCTGCTGTTATACCTAATAATTAAATGAATAATTATTAGTACTACTTATAATATTATTGCTACTATTGTTATTATTGATAGCATTTTCTATCTCTACATGGAATCTGTGTTATGCTATGTTCTTTTGTCCCTGTTCTTTACCTCCTTTTCTCCCCCTTCCCCCCTCTCTCTCTCTTTCTCAACCCAACTGGTCGAGGCAGATGGCCAGTTCTGCTCAAGGTTTCTGCCTCTTAAAGGAAGTTTCTCTTTGCTACTGTCGCCTACTGCTGCTCATGGTGGGAAATGTTGGGTCTCTCTTTGTAAATATTATAAAGAGTATGGTCTAGACCTGCTCTAAATGAAAAGTGCCTCAAGATAACTTCAGTTGTGATTTATATAAATAAAAATTGACTTGACCTGACTTGACTTAATTATTTCTGATTGATTGCTGGAAAGAGATGTGAGATTCAGTTTTTGTCATGATTCTTTTATATCTACCTCTGCCTCTCTCAAATAACACCCCTCTCACTCAGGCCCATCCTTACCTCTTATTCTGTCTGCGTAGAGCGGCCTTATTTATCTCTCTCACCAGAGTATCCTTGTTGTTCTTCATGTTAGCTTTCACCGTCTCTAACATAAACTCAATCTTCTCCTGGCTGAAGGCATACTGGAAGGTGGAGAACTCCTCCATCCTTGCTTTGAACTCCTCTGCATCTATAGAAGACATTTAAGACAAGTTGGACTCCAATTATGTGGCCCCCCTTTTCCATGACACCTTGCTAAAAGTATAAAGCAAAACTGAACCAGCAAGTAATAAGTAGCACAGCCAGTATATAATGTGTGTGTATGTATATAAATACAGTATATCAAGGTCTCCTCCCACTGTCTCCCACTGCACTGAAGCTTTAGTGTTGTCCCTCACTTGTAAGCTGCTTTGTGAAATGGCATCAGCCAATATTTTTAGTGAACCATTCTGCTACTCAAGTCAAGCTGTACTTTGAATTTTGTACTGCAAATCAACTGCATATTATTCATTTTAAAAAGGAATATTACTGTGTAGGTTCCTGCTAGCATGGCTTCAGACCCCTAACAGTGTCCATTTTCAGTGCTGTCAGTTACTCAAACACAAAACTAGCAAACATCCAAATCCAGACCATGATGCACCTAGAAATAAGTTTGCAGCCTAAATGAATATGTACCTCAACTTTATTGGTACATAAATCAATTTATACATTCACCAGGTTGAGTCGCAGGCTACAGGACCATTATGCATCCCTGCATGTAAGAAAATAGATTACTGATATATGATTTTCGCACCATGAACCATATTAGACTAAACCTGAGTAAAACAATGCTAGTTTAAATAGTCTGACACTTAGACCATGCGATAGATGTGAAATACAGCAACAAAAGAGATTGAGAGTGGCAACAATGGCTCAGCATAGATGTGGTCTGATTGTTAATGGCAAAGCCACAGTCTATAATATATTGACACAGCTAATGTGCCATCAGGCTGGTTCCATATCAGATCAATACCATTCACCATCCATCCATCAGTTATCTATACCGCTTATCTATAAGGGTCACCAGGGAGCTGAAGCCTATCCCAGCTGACATTGGGCAAGAGGCGGCGTACTCCCTGGACTGATACCATTGCATACCATTTCACTGTTATGTAAAAACAAGACCACAAGTCTACAGCCACACCAGTGGCTCTGTTGGGTGCAGCTGTACTTTGTGGTTAATGCTAATGTGAGCATGTTACCATGCCCATGGTATGTTTTGCACAATGGCAGGTATGTTTTCTGTGTTTACTATCTTAGTTTTGCATTTTAGCATGCTAACATCTAACAACAACTAATTAACACTGAACACAAGGTAGCTGAGGCTGATGGGAATGTCATTAGTGACCAATATAAATCAAACACACAACTTCAAATGCTATTTTTAATTTCTCTCCGGTTTCTTATTTATGAAGTAATTGTGAAATAAGGCTTAGCTTCCACTGAGGGAAAAGGTCTCAAATTTACAGAAACATGCATTGTTCAGAGCAAACAGCAAGCAATGGCATCTATACAGGGCAGACAAAACAGAAAGAAAAACATTTACACTGCCCTGTTAATTCTATTCACAAAATGTGTCCATACTGCTTAATACATTAGACAAGTAAAAATACAAACACAGTTTCCTAGCTAACCTATGGATAACCCACACTGCTGCTTTAACATTGTTTTGTTGCATAGGCTAAATTATTAGCAACTTGTTCACCAAAAAATTCTGTTTCCTTTTTTTCTGTCCATTGAAATTTACGTTTATGCTTGCCTACAGGGCAGTTCTGCCTTTGAGGAGAAAACTCACTAAAAACAAATCTGCAACTGTATGTGCAACAGACCTTTGCAGTTCTGTCTGTTGAAGAGTGGCATGTAAATGATCGTGGGCTCCTTCTCTTTTCCCTCGAACACGTAGCAGTCCTTTGGCCAGTCTCTCTCCTCCAGGATTTTGTTGTCTATCTCTGGGAAAGGCTTCCTCACTTCAGTTGCATAGTCTCTGGCAAGAGTCAGAGTCTGTGAAGAGTGCAGAGGGTGAACAGTGTTTCAGACTTTTTACAGTTTTACAGAATATGGTCACCCAAGGTACATTACATTACATATTTACCATGTTCACATATCTGTTGAGCCTGGCCTGTCCATTCACAACTTGTGGGACAGCAGCGCCTCTGAATGACATTTTGTATCAGCTAGAGATATCAAGAATTTGCACGTTCTTCCTGTGCCTGCGTGGGTTCTCTCTGGGTGGTCTGACTTCCTCCCACAGTCCAAAGACATGCAGGTTAATTGGTGACTCTAAATTGCCTGTAGATGTGAATGTGAGTGTGAATGGCTGAATGGTCTATATGTGTTGGCCCTGTGATGGACTGGTGATCTGTCGAGGGTGTACCCCACCTCTTGCCAAAAGTCGGCTGGGATAGGCTCCAGCTGCCCCGTGACCCTTAATGGATAAACACTATAAATAATGGATAAATAGATGGATGAAAGACTCATATATAGAGAACATATGGGAAAAAATTTAAGTAAATGTGAGAAGCTCATAAATATTATAAGGTTCCTGGCTGAATCCGGGGAAGAGATAGAGTGTCCAGAGTGCAGGTTTAT
Organism: Lates calcarifer; assembly: GCF_001640805.2. Classification (NCBI taxonomy): domain Eukaryota; kingdom Metazoa; phylum Chordata; class Actinopteri; family Centropomidae; genus Lates; species Lates calcarifer. Next base: position 11,762 of record NW_026117571.1, read on the forward strand.
TGTTGGGTCAGACTGGTGTTGTACAGTCTGATGGCTGTTGGAATGAATGACCTGTGGTAGTGCTCCTTTTTGCACTGGAGATGCAGCAGTCTGTTACTGAAGGAGCTACTCAGGTCTCCGTGCAGGGGGTGCAGGGGTTGGGAGGGGTTGTCCATGACAGGCGTCAGCTTGGCCAACAACCTCCTCTCACCCACCTCCTCAGTGGAGTCCAGAGAGCAGTCCAGGAAAGAGACGGCACGTCCACTGCATAAAAGATGGCAGAGGCCACCACAGAGTCATAAAAGGTCTTTAGCAGTGACCTGCACACTCCAAAGGACCTCAGTCTTCTCAGCAGGTGGAGACAACTCTGGTGGGTGGAGGAAGAGATTGACTAAAGTTGATGTATGCACAATTTCATTATCTGCCTTGATGGCACTGGAAGATGGGGAGGGAGCAGAGCCATACCAGTGGCGGAGAACTTAATAATGGCATGTAATCTGGAGAGGTAGGAAATGAATACAGGTTTTCTATGGGTACCAGCACATGTCGGTGTTGAGGGCAATGAGGTGGCAGATAGGATAGCTAGGGCAGGTTTAGGCAGGGACAATGTGGATGTACATGTGCCAGTTGGCAGAATGGAGCACTGCAGCATTATCAATGAGAGACTGGTTCATCAATGGCAACAAGAGTGGGATGCAGACAACAGAGGGAGAAAGCTAATAACATCCAGCCATAGCTAAACCTGGAAGAAAAGTGACTATTCCTAGGAAGTTTAGATCAAAATTCCAAGAATAAGGCTGGGACATTGTGGACTAGCAAGTGGATTAGTGCTAGTTGGGAAGCACAGAGATGGCAATTGTGAATGTGGAGTCCTGGAGTCACAGTAGCACATCTTGATGCATTCCCTTCTCTATGCTGGGGAAACAAGGATGTTATTCATAGCATTAGGCAACCTGGGAACACCCAGCAGTTCTAATGGAAAACTCCCAGAGAGCTTCAGAATGAGAGTGTGTCCAAACTTTTGACTGGTCACTTTAGATTTCAGATGGCAAAAGGAGCAATAACATAACACCCATGGGAGGCAGCAATGCACTAAACCATGCCTAGTCTTCTGATAAAGAAGTTTTCTCAAAGGCCAAAACACTCTAGCTCAGGCTTCTGGGGCTACATGTAGGCCCCTCTATTGTTCTGCTCTCAGCACATGGCATGAGATCCCAACCTGTGTTCACAAGTTAATTTATAACATTGTTCATGCAGTTAGCCTTAGCTGGAAATTACATCTGTGATGTGCGTTTTCCTTTTGTTGTAGTGGTCAAAGGTAAACTGACTTTAGTGATCACAGGTATACTCACTTCTGTTACATTATTTTCAATGTATAATACTGTATTATTTTAATTAACAAGACTAAATACCCAGTGTTTCAACCTAAAATAAAAGAATAATTGTACATCGTATTTTGATCATTTTTAATCATTTAACATTTTATTGATATTGCACAGCAGCATGCTCAGTTTTCTTTTTGTATACTGTATATGCAGGTACAGGGCAAGTGAAACTTATTTGTTAGTTCTCATTTTTGACCAGCAACCATAATTTTTTTCTAACTGAAATGACAGATTTTATGAGCTATAGTTAGCTAACAGTGCTAATGTTATGGTTTAAAACACTGCCCCTGGCTGCAAGTGCACACACACACACACACACACAAAACACACACACTCTTTACAGTACCTCAAACATGTTTCCAGCGCTGAACTCTGGTGCAATCATGAGGTCAATGTCTCTCTTGTCCCCCAGAAATGGAGGGTACGCTACATTAATCAACAGCCCAGCATCCACCAGATGTAATTTTTCTTTAGATTGAAGGCAAGGTGGAATGGTGAGACCTGACCAGCAAAAGAAATTTTTTAGTGATTTTTTTAAAATCACAATTTAATACCACCTTTAAAAGCAAATCTGTTTTTTATTTATCATTTTCTTCTTTGTTTGTTTCTCATGTGAACTATGTCCCTTGGCAATGTTTTATAATTCCTTGAGGGGTCATCATGAAATAAGGAAAAGTCTCTTTCAAAAAGGCTTTCAAGTAAGTAGTTATATATTCATCCAGTAGACACAGAGTAACTTAGCCTTGACTTGTGTTAGGCCACCTTAGCAATATAAATTCAATAATCATACTCTTTATCAAACTCCTCTGCAAAAACTTTGCTCTTTAGCTGCTAAATGCTCCACTATGTTCACCAGCTAGTTGCTAACTTTGGTGATGTGTGAAGAGTGCACTGTGTGAATTTGAGTTCTTTCACTGAAAACAGCTGAAAACAGTAAAATGACACTGAAATGTTTTGTAGAGCTAAGGTCAACTGCTATCTTTGGCCTCATCACAGTGATTGTTATAGGTCTTGTTTGCTTAATTCATATTCAAAACTGAAATGTAAGAATGACATGAGAATAATATCAATCTGAATATCTTAACTTTCTGCAAGAAAGCACAACTGTATTATCCAAAATGTCAAAATATCCCTTTAATACAAAAATATTGATCATAGTAGTTTTAAAGACAAAGAATTTCCTAAATCAATTCTTATTGTTGCTGAAGAGGTCTGTCTTCTCACCTTGATATTGGTACAGGAAGTTTTTTGTAGTTCCCCACTCCCATTTCAAAATCAGGGGAAGAACTTGCTTAGTAAGCAGAGACACTGGGGGAAAGACATTGAAAAGGGGCATTTCCATCTCATTTAAATCTCTTAAATGAAATGCATCTGTTGTCAGTAATATTGACCAGTTTGGATGTTTACACTGACCATGTGTTTTGAAAGCTCCATCCTCCAGACTTTGGCTCCAGGTCTCTACTGCTGCCAGCAGCTCCAGACTCCACTGCTGAAAAATACTTTTTCTTTCCTCCAAACTCTTGGACTCAAGCAAGGCAGACTCATTCAGAGTTACCTTGTCTGGAAAAGATAAGAATCTAATGGACACTGTAGCTCTTTCAATCAGAAATATAGAATACTATTAGGCCAATGTAATAGTAAAATATTTGAGCAGGATCATCATTATCACAACCTGTTAGTGTTTTCTGCAGTTTATTCAGTTCAGACAGAGCAGTAGGATCATTAATGGTACTTCTGGTCAGGACCACCAGTTTATCAATGGTTCTGTATATGCGCAGGTATTCCTCAGCAGCACTGTCTACTTGCCCAGGCACTGAACCAAACACACACAGAGAGCAAGTGTGTAAGATAATACATCCAACTCACACGAGCAAGGAATAAACACTACCATGAAGCTACTTCTTGCACTTCAACCAGAGATTTATCCCTGGAGCTTATAAAAATACATTTGGGCATGTATGAGAATGTCATTGTGATTACCATTCAGCCAGGGAGGGATGAATTCTCTGATAACCTCCTCATGAGCCAAAGCACAACCTAGAATACCTGCACAGTTTGAACACACATGTACACACACAGTTTGAAAATGAGGACTGATTTGCATGCATTATCAACATGACCAATTATACATTGATAGGACTCTCAAAGCATAATTTTCTGATATACTGTACAATGACAAAAATGTACTTTCTGCACCTTTAAAGGACCCCAAAATGTAAACTTAGAAATTTGTGTTTGGTAGATTATTTGTAACAATGCTTCTTGGCAATAAATCTTATACCCTTGGAAAGCCTGTTTATTACCCTTTTAAATGGTGCCACATTTGTAAGGAAGATGCATTTGTGGGATGAGCAGCAGAGCTGAGTATGTGGGTTGTGCTCATGAAAAATTTGCCAAATCTTCTCTGCCAACGCCAAACTGCTTATTCTGCCATTGACTCTTGTTTGGTGTTTGGTGGACTGGATGATTGAAGTTTGAAGAAACAAATGGCAATTTAACAATTTATTCATTTAACAAACAGGAGCCTCAGTAACGTGTGAAAGAACCATACACAGCCACAACAGTGGACTAATGACGGAAAAAATAATTTAAATAATTAAGGCTGCAGCACAACAAAATGTGCACCAGCACCAGTAGGTTCTTGTTGATCAGATTTGTTAAGAATTCCTATGGCTATCTTTTTAACACGTTACAGATTTTTACATTTCAAAATAAAAGCTCTTGCTCTGCTGTAAACTCCAGCTTTGGTTTTCACATCTTTGGTCATTGTACTTCCTTGTTGTTCTTACGTTCTGCTGTCTTTATCACATAACCTGCTCAACCTGTAAACACACACCTTGTAGTCTTACCATGTCCATCTCTGGGGTCACCTCTAGCAGCTCTCCACTTTGGAATTTGCTGCCCAAAAGAGATGTTTCAACAAAGAGACCCATCTCTGTGAATCCAGCTTCATGAGGGCTCACCTCAAACCATTTCCCTACAAGACAGAGAGTTTATTTGACAGTTACTGTAATTCAGATGAATGACTCATTTAGGCTCTAATGTGACATGAGCATATGCATGTGTGTACCTTCTATAGGCCCGTCTGAAAAGCATTTCTTCTCGATGGCACTATAAATGGGGTAAGGGTTTGTGGCATTCCTACTGGCCTCATTTGAAAGATGCCGCAGGTCCATCTGATGAAAAACATGATATTTCTCTGAAGGACTGCCAATATAATCACTGTAACAAAGCATGTTGTATTTCAAATGGGAAACATTAGGAGTTAAAATGTCTGTGAAGGTTCTCAGACATCCAGGTTATGATAGTCTTAAGTGCTAAAGTTGAAGGCAACTGAACTTCTTTTTGGTTTCTTGAGGCTGTTTCACCTCTCATCTGAAAGGCTTCCTCAGTTCCTTCAGCTCTGGTTGGGGAGTCCCAGGTATTTAACCTCTTGGAGGTTCTTGGAGAAGAGTCATTAACCCACCCTGTTGTTATGTGAGTCGTTAGGGTCACATGGCTCGAGGTACGGATGGGGGTTAAATCACCTGGGTAGGAATCTCAAGAACACGTTGTAGGTGGCTGATAGCTGGTGGCTTAAAGAACATCCATCTTGTAAAGAACATGTCGTAAAGAACGTCCATTTTGTAAAGAACGTGTCGTAAAGAATGTCCATCTGTGTTTAAAGATGGACATCCCAGAAGGGCATAGATGGCCTAATAGATAGCCTCTTTAACCTCTTTCAAACCATCTGTCCTCTCTATCCAAAATATGGACATTATTGTCCTTGAAGGAATGTCCCTTCTCTTTTGGTAAATGGTAAATGGACTTGTATATAGCACTTTTCTAGTCGTATCGATCACGCAAAGCGCTTTACACTATGTGTCACATTCACCCCATTCACACATACATTCATACAGCGCTTGCTCTATGCACAAAGTGCTCTAACACATCCACACCCATTCACACACTGATGATACACACATCAGGGGCAACGTGGGGTTCAGTATCTTGCCCAAGGATACTTTGACACGGACTGGAGAAGCCAGGGATTGAACCGCTGACCTTCCGATTAGTGGGCCGCTCTACCTCCTGAGCCACAGCTTCTCCACTTTTAGATGTAGATGAACAGCTAAGTCTTGCCCTGGTGAGCTGGCTCTGAGCGCAAGTTGAGTAACCTTGCGCTGTGCAATACAGTAAGGAGTGCTCAGACCTGTACATTGGTGAAACCACACAACCACTCCACAAGCACATGGTACAACACAGGAGGGCCAGCTCATCAGGACAAGACTGGGCTGTTCAGCTACATCTAAAGGGCGGCTGTGGCTTAGGAGGTAGAGCAGTCGTCCACCAATCAGAAGGTCGGTGGTTCGATTCCCGGCTCCTTCAGTCTGCATGCCGAAGTATCCTTGGGCAAGATACTGAACCCCAAATTGCCTCCGATGTGTGTGTTTCACATCGGTGTGTGAATGTGTGTGAATGTGTTTAGAAAAGCACATTAAAATATATAGAATATGTGCTGTATGAATGTGTGTGAATGGGGTGAATGTGATCTGTAGTGTAAAGCGCTTTGAGTGGTCGAAAAGACTAGAAAAGCGCTATATAAGTACAGTCCATTTACCATTTACCATAAAGGAGATGGGACATTCCTTAGGGGACAATAATGTCCATAGTTTGGATAGAGAGGACAGATGGTTTGAGAGAGGAGTTAAAGAGGCCATCTATATCCACCTGGAACATCCAGCTTTGAACAGAGGTGGTGGTCTACAACACCAGCCACCTACAACACAGTCCTGAGATCCCTACCCAGATGACTTAACCCCCATTCACACCTGGGCTCATGTGACCCTGACAACTCACATAACAACAGGGGGGGTTAGTGATTCTCACCTCCAAGAGGTTAAATACCTTGGACTCCCCAGCCAGTTTTAGAACTGAGGAAGCCTTTCAGATGAGAGGTGAAATGTCTTCAAGAAACCAAAAAGAAGTTGCCTTCAACTTTAGCACTTAAGATTAGGAGTGAAAGTGTGTCTTTTTGCCCTAGAACCTGTTTCATGATCACAGCAGAAGTTAGAACAGCCCAGATATCAGCGAGAGAGAAGTGCTCCTCTTTTGCCCTGTCACCCAACCAGGCCAGAACCTGCTCCAGCTCGACCCCAGGACCTGATAACCTTGACACTGCTCTGTCCATGTTGTTGCTCCACTGCGGGTCACTGTACAGGGAGGACATGGACCTATCAGAGGAAGACAGGTAAAGAGGTCAGTAGAAATCATCATAAAGCTGAGTTGTCTTTTTTGGCTACCAGGTCACAAAGATGTGACCCCTGACTCTACATATACCACTCTAAGCCAGCTTGCCAGTTCCCATATCCAGATGGGTTGCAAATCCCCACTTTGGGCTATGCAATTATTTTTTAGTCACATTTGCGTTTGGCCATGGTGACAGCAATGCTGGTTGGTTGACTGGTCAGTTTGTTCACCACTTCAGTCCAGTCCAGACTGAAATATTAACACAAATATTGTATGAATCCTCCTGACTTTGGTTGACATTTCACTTAACACCACCTGCAGGTTTTCACTTATCCAACTCAGTATATACATCCACAACATGGCTTGACCTAAAATTTGGTTGACATATTCACTGTTCCCAGGCAATATATCCGTAATGAATTTGGTGATTCATTAACTTTTCATCTAGCACTATTACTGGGTCAAAATTTTTGTTTGGTTTATGACCAAATAACAAAACCATCAGCCTAACAGCACCCAGCTTGCAAAATTGTTTTGGCTCACGTGTGGCCCGAATCATGTGTACCAGAACAAAAACACAAGTCTAGCAACTAAGCTTCAAGTACACCACAAGTGCCAGACTGGGCTCATTACCAGCTCTGGCTGTGAGCCAGAATGGCTTATTTTGTTAATTTCCTGCCACTTCCCCCATGCCAACCCTTCCCACAGATGCAATAACTGCTCTTTTATTATATTACATAATTTACACTTGAGTACCCACATTCTCATGGACACACAGGAAGAAATTAACCATCCAACATGAAGCAAGAGCCTAGAGAAACTTCAGCTGCAAGTGAAACAAAATCCATAAACTTGAGTGAAGTAAAGTTCCATAAACTGCAGTGGTACGTTTAGTTCAAGTCCAGAAATTGCAAATAAAAATCCAACATCAGGCTGCAAATCACATTCACTTCCTCAGTTCAGACCAGACACTTGAACCTGAGGGCATGCATACTTGAAACACAGATGTTCACGTGCACTCCATATGTGATGAAGTTATACCACTGGATGGTCAAAATACTCCAAAGTAATTGATTACATTTTCTAGATACAAGTAATATAAATACTGCCCTTCTTTCCATTCATGTCATATGTGACAAATGACGTGGTGGAATGCAGGATTTGCATTACTCTTTCTGATTGAAACCCCTGCTTTAAGAGCTAACTGGCTGCAAATATTATGGAAGTATAAACTTGCTTGCAGATGTCATAGTTTAAAAAGTCAAAGTCTTGCTCTAATCAGTCAGGCTACTGAAGTCATATAGCCAAAATTACTAAATATGTTACCTCACTAACCCCATAATCTAGCTTTGTAGTATACTTCATTAATAGATCTCATCCACATTTTAAATTGGATGTAAAGTTTAAGATTTTCAAGCACTCACTTTGGCCTCAATGCCAGAACCCCATTCATTGTTGTAGAGCAAACAACAAATGGCCTGACATCATACATTTTTAGGTCTTCCCTTCAGTTTCTAACTTGTCTAACTTGAGGTGACTGCTAACAAATGTGAAAAAAGGTCAGGTTATCCTGCAAATGAACAATTGAACAACAAATTAATTTGAAATATAAAAGTACCTCTCACCTCTCACAACAACAATCACAACATTTAATATTGCGGCTGTCAATAATAAAGATGGCTTCTTCATAAAACAGGATGATTATCTTACCTAATCATCCTTACCTAATCCTTATCTTACCTAAAATAACCTTTGTTTTCAACTTCAATATCCCAAAAGGATGAGATAATTAATTTGTCATTCAAGATAACAGGATTAAAAAGATTGCAACTATAGCTTCTCTTAGCTTCCATACTATATCAGTGTAGTTTGATCACAACTATACACACTGCGTCCTCCTTTCTCGGATAGATAGATAAATTAGACTTTTTTCAAAGCTGCAAGGTCAAGGGCCTTTCTTATGGGTACTTTACTGGTAGCTGTTAATCATCCATGACTCATTCATGTGGTCAGATTTCATTCATTCACAAACATGATTTTATGTGTATAAGTGTGCTTATTGTTACCATGTTGACCCAGAAACTCCTCCCAGGTAGAGCAGAGTGTCCAGCAGACCTTCCTTTTCCATCTGATAGAGAAAACCCACCAGACCCACAGCTGCCCTCTGACCCCCACCTGACGCCAGAAGAGCAATGTGGGGAATAGAATCCTGGTTGGAGAAATGATGGAGAGATGGTAAATTTGACAGCTGTTAAGCTAATTGCAGGGAACAGTAAGCTATAAGAAAATGTCTTTATTTATTGATTGATTTATTTAGTATAGTCCATTGTTAGGGTTGTTTTATTTAGTGATCATCAGGGTTATTAGTGGCATTTCAAATCTCTGTTCTATCTTAAGTAGTATTAGCATATCCAGTAGCTGCTCTTCTGTGCACTTGAAGTAATATTTTACTGATGCATTGTAGCAATGAGGAGTTTACACAGTAGCTCATGATTTCATTATGCATCTTGGTCATTGTCATTTATTTTTATGTTTATTTTTATGTTTATGTTTTCTAGTTTCACTCCTATTCAGACTGTACACGAAGGTGCTGCTCAATAAAGCGACAGGCATTTGGAAGCAGTATCCTGACTACTGATTGTATCTGTTTGAATGAAGTTTGGCTTACTGCTAAAAAATTTTTTTAAAATTGGCTATATTATACACTTTAGCTCCAATGCATGACATGACTCTTAACTCATGGCGCATAACAAAATTTTGCTTAGGGCCCCAGTGTGACCAGGGGCAGTCCTAACTGTTTCATTGTCAGGGGCTGTGGGAAAATTGCAGTTCAAATCTTGTTTTACCAGTGTTTTTCTTTCTTTTTTTCCTATGTAGCACAGTGCAATCACTCATAAAATTGTAAAGGACTTCAGTGCTTCATCATGTCAAATTGCAATACATTTTTTCAGTTTCACAAAATGCATATTGTCATGTTTTCTGAATCGTGATGCATCATGCCTACTCTGTCAGTGTCTAAAGCCCGCACAAAAGTTATTGTAAGACTTAAAACAATGTTGATACAAGTCATGGAGGACATAGACATGTATGTTATGTAAAAAAAGGCCAACACATTAAAAACATCTAAATAACATTTGTAATATAAATCATTCCCAAAGAAAAATAAAAGAAACAAACAAAAAAAAGAGATACAGAAATTTGGTCTGTCTTAAAGTGTGAGCACTTTCTTTCTTACAGCAGTACAGTTGATTCCCAGGCTGTTGAGTGACTCCAGAACTACAATTTTCCTCCTGTCAACATACTCTTGTTCACCAGCACACAGAGAGTGGGAGTGACGGATGAGTTTCTGGAAACGAAATAAACTGATTTCAAGTGAACATGAAGTAGAAACTGAGTGTTTATGTTTAATTTTGAATTTAAACTTTTTTCTTCTTTTTTGAAGAAACTATGAAAAAAGGTACATTTAAATTTATCCTAGAGTTAAATCTGAACTTAAATTTGAAATGTCACGATTGATACAGATATATTGATATAGATTATATTTCATACTTGTTGCCATGACAGTCAGTGAAAGTCTATAGTCAAATACCTAAGCCAAATGGTTGTTTTTGTTTTTACATGTTTTTGTAATGTACAGATATATGCATTATATGGGTGGCACATCATGCTACTAATATACATCTTAAATCCTTTTCCATGCATCTCTCACCTCTGAAGCTGCCTCATTTCCCTCTGTGTTGTCCACTGCTTTTGTCAGAGTGCCTGAAGTCAAAAGGCAAAGGCGAATCAACAAGACTAACAAACCTGCATTTCCAGTCTGCATGTCTGGATGTGGAAACAACCCGCAATGTCAATTAAAATGCTGAAGTTACATCCACACTGTAGTGAAAATTGTGCCTTCTCTAACTTCTCCTCTCTCATAGATACCTAATCTCTCTCTCACACACAAATAAAAATCTAACATACACACTTGCTGATCTCTACCATGTGTTGGCTACAGAGGGAGGGATTTCTCAATATGTACCAGATGTCAAACTCAAAACAAGTTGAAAAACAAGAAGTTGAAAAAATGACAATGCTGGAATCACAATCCAACCAAAGTACATAAATGAATCACATACAGGTGTAATATGTAACATTACACACATTAAAATATTTAAAAACAACAACATGTGTCAGCATTGTACTGGGCTCAAAATTAACTTTGTATCTAGTTTTCAGTCACATTTTTAGATACTGTTTTTGATCATGGTAATTTTTTAACTATATCAGTTTTATTTTAACCAGATGAACCCTTGACCCTTCCACTCCTAAAAACCTCTTGGATGTCTGGATTATAAATGATCAAAGAAGCTCAGTAAGCTTTAATTGCACCTCAGCTCATAGCCCCTTCAAGACAATTTCTTTACGTGAAACTTATAATACATATTATGTGTTTTTTTTTCTTCCAGAGTCAGTATGGACGTCCAAGGGTTAAATAACAATAGAAGTCACCAGCAGGAAAGAGTTGCAAAAATTCCTCAGTTTCACAAATTTCTACCAGAGGTTCACGAAGGACTTAAGCTGTGTTGCTGTCCCATTCACCAAACTCACAAAATTCTCCTCCTCTTTTCAGCAGCGCCTCAGCTGATGCATTCAACACAACTTGGTGCAGTTCTGTTCAGATCAGAAACTATATGCCTTCTTCTCTCCAGTTGAGAAGAATTATGATGTTAGTAATTGTGGGCTGCTGTCAGCTAAATTCTTGGGGAGTGGAGTCACTAGCTGGAAGGAGCTGAACAGGCCTCTGTGGTTTGAACGAGCCACAAAAACCTGGCTTTCATCCAGTCCGTTAAGAAGGTGACAAGCATGTTAGGATTTATTCTTCAGCCGGCTTAATTAACATTCACCTATGATCCTGGGTCCTGTAATGTCAAGCCAGATGCAGTTTGCAGTTTGTTTGTGAGGAAGCTAACCCCAATCCAGATGCCATTATACAGCTGTTTGGTGGCAAAATTGACCTGGAAGATACCTTCAACCTGATCCTGGTACTGGTCCTGCTATTCATCTGTTTGTCGCAGACTTTGTGTCCAGGTCCAGCAGTGGGTCCACATGTCCTGTTTCTCCTACCATCCCGGGATAAACAGAGCCTTGACCTTACTGAAAAGACACTTTGAGTGACTTACACTTAGGCCTTATATTAAAGTTCATCTTAATGATGTCTCAAAATAGTACAGTTAGTGCAGCTGTATTTCAGCATGTCTTTAGTAACATTATGATATATCATTAGCACAAGTACTTTCTTAGTACATCAACGGTAGCATACTTGTAGTACAGTAATCATGAGCTTTGACAGTACAACTATGTGTACTTAAATTGAGTGTAGTTAAATGTACTTTTCTTACCCTTGTTTAGTACATAGAAACAACAAACAACCTCATAAAACTTTCATCAACATGGATCTCTTAATCCAGGAAAAGTTCTTGCATTACTGTTTACCCAGTTCACAAAAACAAAAGAAATATAAAGTATGCCTGTACTGGCCCACTAACTGCACCTAACAGCATTACAAAACTGAATTTATTACAGAACTTGGAAACTATAGCATATTAATGGTCCAGCAAAAAAGAAAGCAAACAGAAAATCACAAACAACTTGTTTCTGCTTAGCGTATCTTTTTTAACACAAAATTTTCATTGTTACATTTTCTTTGCATGACTGCTCTCATATCAGACACACTTGTTCCTGGAAAGTCAGCAAGTATTATATCTGTGTAAAACAGAAAAGAACAAATAAATTATATTAAAACAGATTCTACATAGGATACAATTTCATTTCAGCTTTACGTGTTGCTGATTTAATTCAGTTCAGTAAAAAGTATGCAAATTGATATTATTTTTCCTCATTAATCTTTTATTCATCTGGAATTGTATTTTCCATCATTATTACAAGATAACTGTATATAATATCGGGCAATAAATGTATCTTCTATCTATTAGAATGTTGAAAGTCATCTGAGGAAATCATTAGACAGCCTCTTGACTGAATACCAGGAGAGCAGCAGCAGGACACAACCAACAAAAACATCAGAGGTACAAAAACGTCAGCATTTGGAAATGAATAGATGTATTTTTGTGTTATTATTATTTTTCTCCGTTGTGTGCGACTTTTCTTGGAGTGAAATATAAGTGCACTTGACAATATCCATATATTGTATCTTCATTGCACGTATAAAGCAGGCTGCCAGAGAGGGAGCCTGCAGACAGTGCTGGAATTGCCACCAACAACATGTCAACAAGTTCTTACTAACAAAAATGGGACTCAACAGGATATGCAAATCCAAACAGAAGTATGGGTAACACTTACTCAGTCACAGTGTCCTTTATGTTCTTGTTATGACAACCCCTACAACTAATACAGAAAAGGTAAATTGAATCTTTTTTTTAAAGTATTTTTTGCCTTTATTTAGAGGACAGTGAGAGAGGGACAGGAAACAGGGAGAGAGTGGGGGAATGACATACAGTAAAGGTCCGGCCGGATCAGGAGTTGAGCCGGGGTCCGCCTGCTCAGACCACTAGGGCCCACATGGTACACGCCCTAACAATTCGGCTATGAGGGCGCCCTCATAAATTGAATCATTTTTATGCCGATGACAGAGTTTTGTATAGTTCAGCATCCACACCCAACCTGGCTCTTACCCAACTTCAAACAGCTTTTAATACAGTCCAATCAAATTTTCACAATTTAAAACCACCTTACAGGGTTCACAGATTGAGACTGTATCTGAGTGTAAATATCTTGGTTTCTTACTGGATGAATCTCTTTCTTTTGCGCCTCACACGCAGCATTTGGTAAAAAGGCTTAAGCTGAAACTGGGTTTTTACTTTAGAATTAAGTCCTGTCTTTCCCTTGAGACCAAAAAGAGACGTGTTCTTGCGACTTTTATGTCTGTTTTAGACTATGGTGATGTAATTCATATGCATACATCCTCTCAAAGCTTACATGTCCTATATTATGGAGCTCTGAGATTCATTACAAACCTTAGAGCTCTCACTCATCGTTGTTTGCTGTATGCTTGTGTAGGGTGGTCTTCTTTGTCCAGTCACACACTAAAACACTGGCATGTGGTTGTCTATAAATCTATCTTAGGTCTGCTTCCATCATATCTCCAGATTCACATCAGTCAAAAATCAGGCAGTTACAATCTATGGTCCCAGGACCTCCTCTTATCTGCACCAAGGGTTTGCACTGAACTGGGAAAAAAGGCTTTTAAATATGCATTCCTCTTGGAACAATTTATAAAATGTCCTGGAACTGAAACAGCTAGTTTCACTGGACACTTTAAAAGTGATTTTCAATTAATTGGAGGATGCATCATCTGGCTGTCAGTGTTTTGTCTGACTAATTTCTGCCACTGCTTTAATGATAATTAGTTGCTTTTAATTTTCTTATGTACTTTGTATTTTGTATATGTATGTGTCATATTTGTGTGTTTGTATGAATGATTCCAACTCTGTAACCTACACTACTGCTGTGTTGGCCAGGACACTCTTGCAAAAGAGATATTTAATCTCAGTGCGTTTCTTCCTGTTTAAATAAATGTTAGATAGATAATAAAAAAATAAATAAATAAAATGTCAACACCTGCAAGATGTTATTTGAGCACAAACTGAAGACTATAATTGGTAATATACAAAGTATGACTGAATTATTCCTTGGTTTACATATGAATTCAAACTCATTACTCTGTCAGTTTGGCATTTTATATTCATATGGAAGTGTTTGCATGTTATCCATGTTATCCAAACACTCAAACACTTTTTTCAGATATCATTTAGCAGTTCCTTCTTACATTTTGTAGTAGTAGTATTAGTAGAATGAGTCATGACTATAGAAGAACAGAAAATAAATGCAAGTATTTATGCTTTCATTTACATTTCTTTCAGGAAGTGTCTGAGGAACAACCAGAACACAAAGTGTCTGCTGCAGTTGACCAGCAAGAGACACCAAACCAGGTTGTTAGCAGTTAGCATGTATGTTTTCCCTTTTGATTACACAAACAATGTTTTTATGCAGATTCATTGTTTACAGTGACTTATATTAAATCATGTTCTCAGAGGTAGACCCCGTCTTGTTGGATGGAGATTATCCAGTGTATCCTGGAGCACCACTAACAAAGGGACAAAGCTGTCGATGTCCTATGTACTAAGGCACAATCTACCAGGTGTGTCATTAGTGCATCTACTGAAGATTTTCAATAAGCATTTCCCTGGTACCTGTAACCACATATCTATTTTGCATGACAATAGCCAACAGCCTGACAATATGGAAATTAGGAACCCTGGTTTTACTGTTCAGCACGTGGAAACTACTTGGGGAAAAATAATACAAGTGAGCTACAATGTGGTGAATGTTATACAGTTACTGATACAGAGAACTGTCTCAAAAATGGGTGTTTCTTTCTAGTGCTTCACAGATCAAAACACACTGCTTGGACCAAAAAAAAAAAAAAACACAAGCTTGAAAAACAACTGGTAGATGACATTTCAGATATACAACCTGGAGATGAGTACCATAAGCTAAAAGAATCAGAATTGGGTGAGAATGACATATCTTTAATTTGGAGCTGTGACAGAATTCCAGTGTTCAGGAGCTAAAATGATCAATTCTGGCCCATACAATGTCAGTTTATAGAGCCTGAACCTAAAGAACGTAAGGCAGGTATCTGTCCTCCATGTCTCTTTTTTTGTGGAGAAGGAACCAAACATCTTAACATTTTTGAAGTCATTTGTAGATGAGCTGTTAGTTCTAGAAAAAGATTTTGTTATGTTATGCATGTCTCCAATGTGTATGCTCTTATATGCAGTTCAGATTCAGTTGCTCACCCACTCCTCAGAGACACCAAACAGTTTAATGGCTTTTATGGATGTGATTTCTGTTACCATGTTGGAGGTGGTCCTCACACCAACAAAGCCCCAAAACCACATCTCAGAACTAAGCTGAGCACTTTGATTAGGCAATGGCTGCCACACATAAAAATCAATATTTCAAAGATAAATGGATTTGTTCCAGAGTATCAACACTCTGCCACGCCTTGGTGTGACAAGACAGCTAGCCAACCTGTGGGTTGACTCAAGAAACCATGACAAAGAGTGGTTCACAGGCACAAGATCAGACCGTGCTGACAATGAGCTCATTGCAATCGAAGCCCATGTTGAGAAACGTAGAGTACCACGGTCTGTGGCAGACAGGAAATATTGAAAATCATCAGAGTCGAGGTCATTCCTCTTATTCTGTGCTCTGCCTGCACTGAATGGAGTTTTACTCGAGAAATTCAGGAGCTAGTTTTTGCTAGTCACATTCTTTTGAGAAAAGGTGAAACAATGTGAAATTGAACTAGCAGAAGGAGCTCTCAAAAAGTTCACTATGCAATTTGAGAAGTTATATGATGAGCAAATATGACATTCAGTGTTCATCTGATGACACATATTGCAACAAGTGTTAGGAACTAGAGGCCTCTGTGGACCAATTCAACCTTTACCTTTGACTCATTTAATGGCACTCTGTTACAACACTTCCATGGAACCACACATGGAGGAGTCTAACACAAAAAGCAGAAAAGTATATGGCAAAATGCTAATGATGACAATATGTATGTTACCATTGTTTCATTATAAAAGGCATACTCTATCACTCAAGTAGTAGCAGAACTCTAAAAAAAGAATAAACATAATTGTGGAATTACAGAATGGATGATTATGCAGAAATCTTTGCATGGTAGTAGTGCATGGTAGTGCTCACAGATCTGTTCTACAGGAAATGTGTTTTGATCCAATCCAAAGAGACAAAGAGAATGTGATTCCGTTTCCAAATAATATATAGAGAGATTATTTACAATATTTAACTTACTGGTACCTGAAGAACTGTGAGAAAAACAAATGTGTTTTTCAGTAAAGATGCAAAGCAAATTTACACAGTTAAACATATTCTCTTAACTGAGAATATTTTTTGATTGCTATCAAATGTTATTGAAAATGGGATATGTACTTTCAGTGCAATGATTCAGTTTCAATGAAATGACAGTAATTGTACAAAATAAAACAATACATTTCACATCTTCTTGTTTTACTGTAATAGCTGCAATACCACATTATTAGAGATGCTGGTGTAATGTTATAATGTATTATAAGAGAGCAGTTAAGTGTACAAACTAAATTTCAATTTAAGGATTAGTACTGCCAAGTGTACTTTGAAGTCCTACAGAGGAGAAAAGGTACTTTCAGTTAGCACATTTTCAATGTATTTTTGCGGCACTTCTATTCAGCACACAAAATGATAATGCACTAGAAATGTACTTGCTTGTATTAATGTACTTTTTTAGTAGATTAGATTTTTTTTTTTTTTTGTGTGTGAGTCTCCTGGACAGCTGTCAAGTCAGCAGTCTTCCCCATGATTGTGGTTGTGTGTACTGAACCAGAAAGATTCATGGTATTTATACTGCATAAATAGTGATTTACTTAAACTCCAAATGAGATATGCTAATATTTTGACGCACGTTATTTTCTGTTTTTCTTAGCTGTAGACTGTAATTATCAACATTAAAATAAAAAAATGCTTGAAACATTTTAGTTTACATGTAATGAATCTAGAATATGTACAACTTCCACTTTCTGAATTAACTGACAAAAAATATTGAACTTTTTCATGATATTCTAATTATTTGAGATGCACCTGTAGTTATTAAGACTGAAGTTGTAGATATATGAAAGAGATATATGAAAGTGATATTGCTGTTATTAATAAATTCCATTATATTTTAAGCAGTCATTGTTAGTGATTATTTCTAGTCTTTTCGACCACTCAAAGCGCTTCACACTACAGATCACATTCACCCATTCACACACACATTCATACAGCACATGACTACACTACACAAAGTTGCTTTCTAATTCACATTCACACACCGATGACAAACATTTGGGGTTCAGTATCTTGCCCAAGGATACTTTGGCATGCGAACTGGAGGAGCCAGGAATCAAACCACCGACCTTCTGATTGGTGGGTGACTGCTCTACCTCCTGAGCCACAGCCGCCCCATGATGGTCGGTAATGACCCCCCATGATGGTTCACCTTATAAGTGCCCCAGTGCCCCAGTGCCTCCCCCTTACAGATAAACACTCACTTTGAGACTGTGTTCTTTATTTAGCTATTAGCCCCCAGTAATAGAGTGGTGTCTCGTAATTCTCACCTTCTATTAATATCAATGAATAACTCTACATATTAAATATTGATAATATCCTTCAAAATGTGTAATTATTTGCTGATAGCCAAATCCACTCCTACCCTTGCACAACAGCGACAGCTCATTTTATTTCTGTCCCTAAAAACCTGTCTGAACTCCTGGATAGCCATGTTTTCTGTCTTCATGGTATCCTCAGTGATATTGCCTCAGACAGAGGTTTATCTCCCAGGAGCAGAAAGCTTTCTGTCAGGCTTTTGGAGCCGCAGAAAGCTTATCCAGTTTCCATCTCCAAACATATGATCAAACAGAGACAGCCAACCAGGACATGGAGTCATCCCTGCAGTGTCACAACATCCAACCCGCTTCCAAGCTGCACAGAGCATCGACCTACCATGGATCGAAAACACTCACAAATCCAAACAAGTCAGCAGTTCCCTCTGTCCATCATCACCTTCGGCACAGTTGGAAGACATGCTGGTGTATTTCCCATAAATGTGGCTGAAATGAGTTGTGGTGACTTTGCAAAGGCTCAGCTCTCCATATTACAATATATAATTACTGTCAGGGATTACAATGTGTGCGTTACAATTGTTGTAACAGACACATTATAATCCCTGACAATGTGTTGCAATTGTTTTTACAATTACAATTTACAATTCTTGCCAACGTGTGAAAAGAATGTAACGTGACATAAAAAATGATTCATTCCCTGACTTCCTCCATTGCCTATGACATCCTGTAGACTGATTTCTATGCAAAGGACTCAGGTTGAATTTTCAGGATGCTCACTCCCGAGTGCCTTGCCACAAGAAAAGTATTTCGTCTGTGCCTCTACGGCACTGACAGTGTGCTGTTGTTAGCTTTGGAATGTTGGCCACCATTATGAAACAGTCGGCCCCCCAACACTAGAAATACTCCAACACATACACTGCAACTACAAAAAAAACCAGAAAGCTTTATCTCATGAAGCTTATTTGGCCAAGTGTGAATTGGACCAATGTCGGGGGAAAACTAGTGTTAACATTGGCAGGGTATTTGATTCATGGAGGTACCTTTGTTCCAACCCCGAGCTGGCTCTCCTATTGGAAAGAGAAAACAACACAACATGACAACACAAATAAGCTGCAAGAAAATCAAAAGCAAGATACCATACAGAGAGAAACTAAACGCAATAGCAATGTGGTCGTATATGCGACAGTGACTGCCAAAGTGGCTGCTAGGATTTGGCTCATTTTAGCCATTCGCATGTCCAATATGTAGACTATGCAGTTCACTTAATGGTCACAGGTGTCAGTAATAACAAGGTTTTTGGGATTTGTCCATACAGAGCCTTTAAAGAACGTAAAGAATATAAAGTAAACAAGGAGGCCTGAATAGGGCTTGAATAGCTCTTAAAGAATTTAAAAGCATATAATCTTGACACAGCTATAAATCATCTTCAGCATGTATTGTTTTTTTGGAAAGAAGGTGGGGCTACTTAATGTATAAAACTGAAAGTCCAAAAAAGCTTCTTGTTTCCAGGTCCAAGGCTCTTGCAGATCTATTGTTATTACTGCCTGTGATATCTTTAGACTTGGTTTGTTTTTTAGCCTTTATGGACAGGACAGTGAGAATGAGACAGGAAAGGGGGAGAGAGCATAGGGGAGTGACGTGCAGTAAGGGTCCGGCCGGATCGGGAGTCAAATTGGGGACTGGCTGCTCAGATCACGCGGTACATGCCCTAACCGTTCGGCTATGGGGGTGCTGCCCCCTGCCTGTGATATCTTAATAAACACCAGTGGTTTCCTTTTCCTTATCTGTACAATTATGATGCCATTATAATACCAAAAGCCACAAGCACAAATTAGTTCCATGCAGCCACGTGATATTTTTGCAAGCGTATTCACAGCTCTATGCACAATATCTCTCCTCGCACATGCAATATTGTAGCTTGCGAGAAGAAAACCATGCTTTGAGCACACACAGACTCCAAAGTATTGTGTGACTGCACACACCATCAGACTTATGACAGGTTTATTACGTGGTACTGTTTTGTACACAGGACGTTCCAAAAGAAAGAGGGCAGGGTCTCCAGCTTCTGATCGTCCACTGTCTTTGGAACTGCTACGCATAATGCAGTTGGCTAGTAAACATTATCAGTCAACCCTGATCATAACTCAGAGCAAACGTTAATTTCTCAGCTGTATTTACTTGAACAGTAATCTAATTTACATGTTAAAACAATGCAAACCAATTAAATTCAGTGTTTTGTGTCCACAGCAGATGCTGAAATCCAAATTCATGCCTGTCTTTCACTGAGAATGGATTATTTTAACAATTTGTTTTCTGACCTGCCATATGCTAGTGCTAAAAGTCTTTAGATGGTTCAGAATACAAAGGTGAGTCTTTTGACTAAACCCAGAAAATCTGACCACATTACATCAATTTTAGCTTCTCTTCATTGCCTCTCAAACCTCCTATACCTGTCTGATCTCCTTAAACCTTATATTACATCTCGTTCTCTGTGTTTTCAGAACACAGGGATCTTGTCTTCCCCAGAGTTAACGTCCTCTGGTTACAGGGCCTTTTCCTATCAGCCTCCCTTCCTCTGGAATAACCTCTCTACTGACACCAGACTGTCTGACTCTATTGAGGCCTTCAGATTCAAACTTAAAGGATAATTCTGATATATTTCAACATGATGTACATGAATAATTTCAAACTTAATTTTTTGGAGTCTGACTGAAAGTAAACAGACTGTAACAGCAGCCATTATGCTAACTAAGGGATCTACATCCTACTCAACTTGCTGGCCGACCCCCGTTCATAACACTGCACTGAGACAAAATATCCAACACAAGTGTGATCATTCCCTCCCAGCTTCCATTATAATGTGAAGTCATAGTGGCTGCAGGAATACAACATAGTGTTATATGATAGCGTGCTGGTGGGGCACATACATTGCAATCCCCTAATTGCTTCTCTTACCGTATGGAGAGCTGACCATTCGTCCAGCTGGCCTCTATCTTTTCATCAGTCAGTTTTGAGGAGGAAGCAGCACAGTGGTGCAGTGGTGCAGTGGTTAGCACTGTCGCCTCACAGCAAGAAGGTTCCAGGTTTGAACCCTGGTTCACATGTGGCTTTTGTGTTTTTTCTTTTCCTCCCACAGTCCAAAGACATGCATGTTAGGTTAATTGGTGACTCAAAATTGCCCATAGGTGTGAATGTGAATGGTTGTTTTTCTATATGTGTTGGCTCTGCGATGGACTGGCGATCCATACAGGGCGTAGCCTGCCTCTCACCCAATGTCAGCTGGGATATGCTGGTGACTCTATGCTACCCTGATCTCTAACTGCCAAAATACATTCATTTTCAGGATCTTAACCTTTTTAACCCCTAAAATTGTTTACACAGGGTCACTGTTTATGATTATGAAAACAAAAACACAGTCTGGTATATGTTAATGATTAGCCACAACAATAATTTTGATGCAGTATTACTTTATATAGGCTCAGGTCCCTAATTATTTTCCACTTTCAGTGAGATAAGTTTTTAAACAAACATCATTCCAAAAATAAAATTAAATAAACTACAGACACATGGCAAAAATGAATGCTATATGCATCAAGGCAGCCAAAAGGATCGAAAAATCTGAACTTTAATGGACAGAATTGTACCTAACTTCTTAGTTATTGGAATTTGGAAGTTATAAAATCTCTTTCTTTCTCTTTCTCTGTCAGCAAAGCTGGTCAGAGCTACTTTGACTCGTAAAAAACACTCAAACATTTTGAGTGTGCTAACCACAAAAAGCCTCTGCTGATGTGAAACTTATTCAATATGCCACAGTTACACAAACTATAAATGGAGACAATTTAGTACTGTGGCTACTCTGTCCAGCTAGGATGGCTCCACAAATACAACACAGAATGCTTATGGCATAGAGGAATCACTGCAACTGATTAACATCTGAACTTAATGAGTCTACCATACTCAATCATGATGCAAGGTGTCTGTAGCAGGAGTCATGCTTCACACTGTAATACAAAGTATGCAACAACTTCAGTATGTTGATCCAAATTCTTTATTCATGTCTAGATTTCCCTGACAAGATATTTCATATCAAAAAAGCACAAACAACTCATTAATTGGGCAGATGCAAACAACAATTGATGGAACAGATGATCAAGGCAGCACTTCAGGAAATGTGGTCATGCATGGACACGGTTGTCATTCATCGACCGGCGAGTTGACAGCAACACTAACCCACCGACAGCGATGAATGTGAACCGGAAACCTGCACTGGTAGACGACTGTTACATGTGGGTTTTTTCCCCCAGGAACCATAAAGGAAGCAACAATTCTGATGAGCCAAACAGGATAAGAGCAACGAGCTTTTGATAAAATGTATGAAGGGGCCAATACCAGATACATGCTTTGACATACATGCATGTACTGAATGTGGTTTTGAACAGACAAATATGTCTTCCATTTTACCTATGGATGTTTAAAATTGTATTAATACGTAATTTTTAACACTTTTTTCATCACCTAGTGCTGCTCATGGTGGGATTTGTTGGGTCTCTCCCTGTAATTCTAATAATCTAAAGAGAACAGTCTAGACCTGCTCTACATGAAAAGTGTCTTGAGATGACTTGTGATTCAGCATTATATAAATAAAATTGAATTGAATTGAACTAAACATGGACTTAAATGAGTAGATATAGTAAACATAGATCCCACTCCTTTGAGATTATACTCCATTTTGACATAACTGCATTGTATACAGTCTTCAGATTTGTCAGCTGCACAATGATGCTATGAATCTTCCAAAGGTGCTCCGTGTCCATAGATTCATGCTGATGATGTGAAATTCTGGCCCCACCATCTGCGTACCTCATCTGTCCAGTTTTGGTGAGCCTGTACCCACTTCAGCCTCAGATTACTGTTCTTGACCGACAGGATTGGAACCCAATGTGTACCTTTATAATACCACTGGCATGGTAATTTGGTTGTTCCCATGATAGTACAATTCCATAGTACTCCATGATATGGTACCTTGGTACTGTACCATTATGGACCAAATTACAAATACAAATTACGATAACTTGACACTATACTATACCATTATAAAATACGGGCAAGCACAGCTAACTTTAGAACTTTATGAAGTTATCTAATTTAAACACGAAAAACTTTAACAGAAAAATCCAGTTTATATATACTTCTCATGAAATGATTGTGACAGTGTGATTTATTCTTGATAGATAACGTGTACATCTTCTCAAAACAAAATTGGTAGCGGGGACTCAGTATGTGATCATTGCACCTGGTCAAAGGTGATTACTAATAGGAATAAAAAGAGGAATGTGTCTGAAAAAATTCCCCCTTTTTGGGCAACAGTGTATATAAGATCTATTCATTTCTTACAGGTGTCTAGCAATCCAGCAGATCAGATTTGACTGCAACTTTTGCCCTTATTGCTGAGCTTCTGTCACATCACCTTCTTCAATTCAGCCTACCCATAAGCAATGAGTTTCAGTTGAAATTAATTTGAACAAAGTGCTACAGTGCCAGATGATTCTGTCAACACAAATACAGCTGCAAACTATTAACACACAAAGACAGTTTATTTGTTACCTGCATAACTGTCCAACATCTCCAGTCAGGCTCAGTTCTCAGTTGTGCAGTGATTAATATTTACCTGAAAAAAAAAACAATTTCAAAGATACAGTTTTTAAAAATAGTCTGTATATTCATCTATCATGCATGATAACACCACATTATTTGTTGTTTTTCTCTAAAATGATGACTGTGATGGACTGGTGATCTGTTCAGGGTGTACCCAACCTCTCGCCCAATGTCAGCTGGGATAGGCTCCAGCCCCCCACGACCCTTAACAGATAAGTGGTATAGATAATGAATGAGTGAATGGATGTAAAATGATGATGTTACTATGACATTTATACTTTTCAGTTAATACTACATGTTAGTATGTAGTTACAAATGCAGTATACTTACTGCTGGCTAACACATTTACCAAGTGTTACCAAGTGTTACCAACTTGCTGTGGAGCTTTAGGCCAGTATTCCTTTGACAGCATTCCTTCACTGTCATTCTTTTCCACTCTTACTCTGGAAAACACAAAAGCATTAACATAATTCTGGTGGTGGGACTAAAAACTGAAATTTAGCTCAAGCTTAAACTACTTCAACTTAACCTAATAAATGATACAGTAATGGAATCCAAGCACATGGGAGACCTGATTTATATTAACACTTCAAGTCCCAGCACAAATGAAGAGAAATCAAACAACACAACATATTTTGACCCACAGGCAAACAAACAGTCATTATTTATTTATTTATCTATTATTTATGATTTAACTTATAATACAATCTACATATTGTTTTCTTGACTACCTGGTTAATAATTTAACCTATAAATTATCACTGACTGGCATCATGGTACATTATTTTGTTTGCATTGCTAATGCCATGGTGCATTATTTGTACTATGGCCAGTTCTGTACTACAGTAACACCATAATCACTTGAAAATTTGTTTTAACTTGAACATTTACAAAAGGTTACTAAAACAAATTTTTTTAGTCCTGCTACTTTAACAAGCCTTTTTTCACAGCAGACATTTTGATTTGTCATAGTGAGAAAGGCATAAGTAGAACTAAACAAAAACGATGGCTCGGTTGCATTTAGGCATATCAATAAGTGAGCTGTTTTGCACAACACTGGGATTGAGACTGTTACACCTAAATGAAATGCAGCCATTATTAATGTTATTAGTTACACCTGTGTCTGTCATCCTAATCCATCATGTGTGTGTGTGTGTGTGTATGTGCGCGCGCATATATGTTTCAGACTGATGTGAGCTCAAGTGTAAGGGTACACTCAACACTCGATGGTTTCATTAAGTCACAAACTCACCGACAGCGTTGAATGTTCCCCAAGACTTAAAAAACTCAGGCTGACAGGAAGCTAACAAGTCTGTCCCTTAGTGCTATATGGAGTGGACAGTCATGACAGGATGGACCCAAGAGGACGCTAAACAAGAAGAGACAAGAGCACTGCAGGTGCACACACACATTTTAACCAGTGATACAGTGGACAGCAGACCTTCTAAAACCAATTTATGGAGTGGAGGCTACTAATAGCTGTGCTCACGTAGTAACTACATTACACAGTTTCAAGAGGACATGTATTCAGTTATCTTGGATGGATGGTGATTAGTCAAAAATTCTGGATAAATTGGTTAAAACTGAAAGCACTCACAGTGCATGCATGGATACTGCCAGCTCTGCTCTGGATTAATCTCAGAGTAGACGTGCAGTGGTAGGAAACCTCATTCTAATAACAAGATTGAGGTTTTTCTCAGGGTCTGATTTTGAATGCAGTGGTGTTGATGTCTCACCAGAACTTTAAATCATACTGTAAGTTTTATTTTTTCCTTTACCACTGTATCAGGTTTTTTTTACCACTGCATTACTTGTTACAAGTTGAAATGTCTTGCCGAGTAATGGACAATTCATAACTGAACCACATCAACAAAAGGGTGACTTAAATGCTTCCTTTGTAGATATGCCGTTAGTCTCAAAATTCAGCAGAGGACATATGGGTATGCTACGACAAAATCACTGAGTACATCTTTAAATTGTAAACAATGGGATTGTCAGTCAATTCTGATATTAATTCACAAAAGCTACTCAATATCTGATTTGTGGAGCAATTTACCTAAAAACCAAACATCTCAGGTTATATTCCACATACACTTTTTTTAAAATTATTATTACAAATGCCTGTTATGCTAACAAGACACACACACACACACACTGTCCATTTTGTATGCACACTCAAAGTTTCATCCTGCTAGAATAGGATGAGAATCATTTCTTTACTTTGTTACCTATTGTACCTCCAAAGCTACATTTTCATTCATGTTTTCAGAATTTAAAAAGGTGAAAAATGACCATAAATCAGATATTTTCCATAATATAATATTGTCAGATGTTGTCTTACCTGAGTATCCAGTGTGGGTAAATACAGCTGTATGAGTGTGAGGTCATACAGTAAAACTTTACGCTCACAGTGTAACAGCTGTTGTCTGTGTGATGATGGAGGAGGAGGGTGAGAACTGGGAGAGTTGGAAGTCAAGGGTGACTAGAGAGAATAAAGAAGTGTGGGGGTATGGAGTAGAGGGTGGGGTGTCTGGTTGAGAGGAGTGCTGATCGATTCCAGGCTTGGTATTTTCCAGACAGGCTGAATGGTAAAGGGCAAAGGTTAGCTGCTCTTGTTTCCTATGAAAGAGAAGCTGTGTGTGTGGGTGTTTGTGTGCATCTATGTGTGTGTGTGTTTTCAAGCTCATGTGCAGAGTGGCAAACATCCATGTGTGACTGCTTGACATTGTGTCAATCTGTGTTTTTTCAAATCTCTAGTCATGCAAGTGACTGAGAGAAATGACGTGTGTGTGTGTGCATGTATGCATGCACACCTCTACAGTTTTATTGCGACTGACTACATTTGTTTGTACATTATTTACATTATTTATGTGTTAGCCAATTTCAAACACTCCTCTTCACAATTGTAAAGCATTTTACTTTATTATTTTTCAAGATAAATGTTTGAATTTATAAGTCATTCCTAAAAAACAAAATAAAAATTGGATGAAAAACCAATATTTCAAAAATCTGACAGACAAAGATGAAGATCTGAAAATCAGAACAAAATGACAGCTAATGCAGAGTGTGCAAGCAGATGATCAGGTGTCTTGCTCAAGGGCACATGGGAAAAAAAGCTAAAAGCTAAAAATAGTCCTGGGCATACAATCTGAAACATTTGCCCTACACTACTGTGCACTTGCGTGTGTGTAATTGTTTGGCTGTCTGTATTCTGCTCCACCCAGACTGTGGCTGCTCACTAAACTACATTGCATTGACATGATGATAACAACACTCACACAAACAATATCACCTCAAGCAAAGAGATGGCTCCTTTTACCTCTGTAGCTGTACTTTAATTTAAGCAGCATACACATCACACATAACCCTGCACATACACACACAGCTACAGATCTAGACAGGTAAAAATGCCAATTGCAGCCACACAGTGATGTCTTAACAACCATGGCTCAGGTAACAGCAACCAACATAAACATTTAACACCACTGACCTACATACACACACATATAACACAGGTCATACCATCCACACATGCAATATAAATACACACAGTCTCAGACACACACACACACACACAGTTATACAGTGGCATTTGAGTTACATCTACTGCAT
>NW_026117572.1:0-17258 GCF_001640805.2 Lates calcarifer
TTTTCCCAGCGTTTTGAGGCTTATTCAGCTCAGAATGGCTTAATACTGCTATATCTGACCAGGACAAGACAACTAAGCACTCAGCCACACGGACATGAAAGTTGTTTACTTTACAATATTAGTAAACAAACATTATGGTTGAAACCATAATTTCCTGTCGGAGAGCCTTTCCCTCTTTTGTGCACTGTATGCAATCTGAGAGTGTGAATAAGCGGTTTTCCGAGCGTTTTGAGGCTTATTCAGCTCAGAATGGCTTAATACTGCTATATCTGACCAGGACAAGACAAACTAAGCACTCAGCCACACGGACATGAAAGTTTTTACTTTACAATATTAGTAAACAAACATTATGGTTGAAACCATAATTTCCTGTCGGAGAGCCTTTCCCTCTTTTGTGCACTGTATGCAATCTGAGAGTGTGAATAAACGGTTTTCCCAGCGTTTTGAGGCTTATTCAGCTCAGAATGGCTTAATACTGCTATATCTGACCAGGACAAGACAAACTAAGCACTCAGCCACACGGACATGAAAGTTTCCAATATTATTAAAAACAACATTATGGTTGAAACCATAATTTC
This sequence comes from Lates calcarifer, assembly GCF_001640805.2. NCBI lineage: Eukaryota > Metazoa > Chordata > Actinopteri > Centropomidae > Lates > Lates calcarifer. The sequence continues at coordinate 579 of NW_026117572.1, forward strand.
CTGTCGGAGAGCCTTTCCCTCTTTTGTGCACTGTATGCAAGCTCATTCGGTGAATAGCGTTTGAGGCTTATTCAGCTCAGAATGGCTTAATACTGCTATATCTGACCAGGACAAGACAAACTAAGCACTCAGCCACACGGACATGAAAGTTTCCTAATTTCTATTATAATAAACAAACATTATGGTTGAAACCATAATTTCCTGTCGGGAGAGCCTTTCCCTCTTTTGTGCACTGTATGCAAGCTCATTCGGTGAATAAGCGGTTTTCCGAGCGTTTTGAGGCTTATTCAGCTCAGAATGGCTTAATACTGCTATATCTGACCAGGACAAGACAAACTAAGCACTCAGCCACACGGACATGAAAGTTTCCTAATTTCTATTATAATAAACAAACATTATGGTTGAAACCATAATTTCCTGTCGGGAGAGCCTTTCCCTCTTTTGTGCACTGTATGCAAGCTCATTCGGTGAATAAGCGGTTTTCCGAGCGTTTTGAGGCTTATTCAGCTCAGAATGGCTTAATACTGCTATATCTGACCAGGACAAGACAAACTAAGCACTCAGCCACACGGACATGAAAGTTTCCTATTTCTATTATAATAAACAAACATTATGGTTGAAACCATAATTTCCTGTCGGGGAGAGCCTTTCCCTCTTTTGTGCACTGTATGCAAGCTGAGAGTGTGAATAAGCGGTTTTCCCAGCGTTTTGAGGCTTATTCAGCTCAGAATGGCTTAATACTGCTATATCTGACCAGGACAAGACAAACTAAGCACTCAGCCACACGGACATGAAAGTTTCCTAATTTCTATTATAATAAACAAACATTATGGTTGAAACCATAATTTCCTGTCCGGAGAGCCTTTCCCTCTTTTGTGCACTGTATGCAAGCTCATTCGGTGAATAAGCGGTTTTCCGAGCGTTTTGAGGCTTATTCAGCTCAGAATGGCTTAATACTGCTATATCTGACCAGGACAAGACAAACTAAGCACTCAGCCACACGGACATGAAAGTTGTTTACTTTACAATATTAGTAAACAAACATTATGGTTGAAACCATAATTTCCTGTCGGAGAGCCTTTCCCTCTTTTGTGCACTGTATGCAATCTGAGAGTGTGAATAAGCGGTTTTCCAGCGTTTTGAGGCTTATTCAGCTCAGAATGGCTTAATACTGCTATATCTGACCAGGACAAGACAAACTAAGCACTCAGCCACACGGACATGAAAGTTTTACTTTACAATATTAGTAAACAAACATTATGGTTGAAACCATAATTTCCTGTCGGGAGAGCCTTTCCCTCTTTTGTGCACTGTATGCAATCTGAGAGTGTGAATAAGCGGTTTTCCCAGCGTTTTGAGGCTTATTCAGCTCAGAATGGCTTAATACTGCTATATCTGACCAGGACAAGACAAACTAAGCACTCAGCCACACGGACATGAAAGTTTCCTAATTTCTATTATAATAAACAAACATTATGGTTGAAACCATAATTTCCTGTCCGGAGAGCCTTTCCCTCTTTTGTGCACTGTATGCAAGCTCATTCGGTGAATAAGCGGTTTTCCGAGCGTTTTGAGGCTTATTCAGCTCAGAATGGCTTAATACTGCTATATCTGACCAGGACAAGACAAACTAAGCACTCAGCCACACGGACATGAAAGTTTAATTTCTATTATAATAAACAAACATTATGGTTGAAACCATAATTTCCTGTCGGGAGAGCCTTTCCCTCTTTTGTGCACTGTATGCAAGCTGGTGAATAAGCGGTTTTCCGAGCGTTTTGAGGCTTATTCAGCTCAGAATGGCTTAATACTGCTATATCTGACCAGGACAAGACAAACTAAGCACTCAGCCACACGGACATGAAAGTTTTTACTTTCAATATTAGTAAACAAACATTATGGTTGAAACCATAATTTCCTGTCGGGAGAGCCTTTCCCTCTTTTGTGCACTGTATGCAAGCTTCGTGTGAATAAGCGGTTTTCCGAGCGTTTTGAGGCTTATTCAGCTCAGAATGGCTTAATACTGCTATATCTGACCAGGACAAGACAAACTAAGCACTCAGCCACACGGACATGAAAGTTTTAATTTCTATTATATAAACAAACATTATGGTTGAAACCATAATTTCCTGTCGGGAGAGCCTTTCCCTCTTTTGTGCACTGTATGCAAGCTCATTGTGAATAAGCGGTTTTCCAGCGTTTTGAGGCTTATTCAGCTCAGAATGGCTTAATACTGCTATATCTGACCAGGACAAGACAAACTAAGCACTCAGCCACACGGACATGAAAGTTTCCTAATTTCTATTATAATAAACAAACATTATGGTTGAAACCATAATTTCCTGTCGGAGAGCCTTTCCTCTTTTGTGCACTGTATGCAATCTTCGTGAATAAGCGGTTTTCCGAGCGTTTTGAGGCTTATTCAGCTCAGAATGGCTTAATACTGCTATATCTGACCAGGACAAGACAAACTAAGCACTCAGCCACACGGACATGAAAGTTTTTACTTTACAATATTAGTAAACAAACATTATGGTTGAAACCATAATTTCCTGTCGGAGAGCCTTTCCCTCTTTTGTGCACTGTATGCAATCTGAGAGTGTGAATAAGCGGTTTTCCCAGCGTTTTGAGGCTTATTCAGCTCAGAATGGCTTAATACTGCTATATCTGACCAGGACAAGACAAACTAAGCACTCAGCCACACGGACATGAAAGTTTTTACTTTCATTATAATAAACAAACATTATGGTTGAAACCATAATTTCCTGTCCGGAGAGCCTTTCCCTCTTTTGTGCACTGTATGCAAGCTCATTCGGTGAATAAGCGGTTTTCCGAGCGTTTTGAGGCTTATTCAGCTCAGAATGGCTTAATACTGCTATATCTGACCAGGACAAGACAAACTAAGCACTCAGCCACACGGACATGAAAGTTTTAATTTCAATTTAGTAAACAAACATTATGGTTGAAACCATAATTTCCTGTCGGGAGAGCCTTTCCCTCTTTTGTGCACTGTATGCAAGCTCATTCGGTGAATAAGCGGTTTTCCGAGCGTTTTGAGGCTTATTCAGCTCAGAATGGCTTAATACTGCTATATCTGACCAGGACAAGACAAACTAAGCACTCAGCCACACGGACATGAAAGTTTTTAATTTCATTATAATAAACAAACATTATGGTTGAAACCATAATTTCCTGTCGGAGAGCCTTTCCCTCTTTTGTGCACTGTATGCAATCTGAGAGTGTGAATAAGCGGTTTTCCAGCGTTTTGAGGCTTATTCAGCTCAGAATGGCTTAATACTGCTATATCTGACCAGGACAAGACAAACTAAGCACTCAGCCACACGGACATGAAAGTTTCCTAATTTCTATTATAATAAACAAACATTATGGTTGAAACCATAATTTCCTGTCGGAGAGCCTTTCCCTCTTTTGTGCACTGTATGCAAGCTCATTCGGTGAATAAGCGGTTTTCCGAGCGTTTTGAGGCTTATTCAGCTCAGAATGGCTTAATACTGCTATATCTGACCAGGACAAGACAAACTAAGCACTCAGCCACACGGACATGAAAGTTGTTTACTTTACAATATTAGTAAACAAACATTATGGTTGAAACCATAATTTCCTGTCGGGAGAGCCTTTCCCTCTTTTGTGCACTGTATGCAATCTGAGAGTGTGAATAAGCGGTTTTCCAGCGTTTTGAGGCTTATTCAGCTCAGAATGGCTTAATACTGCTATATCTGACCAGGACAAGACAAACTAAGCACTCAGCCACACGGACATGAAAGTTGTTTACTTTACAATATTAGTAAACAAACATTATGGTTGAAACCATAATTTCCTGTCGGGAGAGCCTTTCCCTCTTTTGTGCACTGTATGCAATCTGAGAGTGTGAATAAGCGGTTTTCCAGCGTTTTGAGGCTTATTCAGCTCAGAATGGCTTAATACTGCTATATCTGACCAGGACAAGACAAACTAAGCACTCAGCCACACGGACATGAAAGTTTCCTAATTTCTATTATAATAAACAAACATTATGGTTGAAACCATAATTTCCTGTCCGGAGAGCCTTTCCCTCTTTTGTGCACTGTATGCAAGCTCATTCGGTGAATAAGCGGTTTTCCGAGCGTTTTGAGGCTTATTCAGCTCAGAATGGCTTAATACTGCTATATCTGACCAGGACAAGACAAACTAAGCACTCAGCCACACGGACATGAAAGTTTCCTAATTTCTATTATAATAAACAAACATTATGGTTGAAACCATAATTTCCTGTCGGAGAGCCTTTCCCTCTTTTGTGCACTGTATGCAATCTGAGTGTGAATAAGCGGTTTTCCCAGCGTTTTGAGGCTTATTCAGCTCAGAATGGCTTAATACTGCTATATCTGACCAGGACAAGACAAACTAAGCACTCAGCCACACGGACATGAAAGTTTTATTTCTATTTATAAACAAACATTATGGTTGAAACCATAATTTCCTGTCGGAGAGCCTTTCCCTCTTTTGTGCACTGTATGCAAGCTCAGAGGTGAATAAGCGGTTTTCCGAGCGTTTTGAGGCTTATTCAGCTCAGAATGGCTTAATACTGCTATATCTGACCAGGACAAGACAAACTAAGCACTCAGCCACACGGACATGAAAGTTTTAATTTCTATTATAATAAACAAACATTATGGTTGAAACCATTGTAACAATATTAGTGAAAGTGAAACATTATGGTTGAAACCATAATTTCCTGTCGGAGAGCCTTTCCCTCTTTTGTGCACTGTATGCAATCATTGGTGAATAAGCGGTTTTCCAGCGTTTTGAGGCTTATTCAGCTCAGAATGGCTTAATACTGCTATATCTGACCAGGACAAGACAAACTAAGCACTCAGCCACACGGACATGAAAGTTTTACCTAAACAAACATTATGGTTGAAACCATAATTTCCTGTCGGAGAGCCTTTCCCTCTTTTGTGCACTGTATGCTTAATAAGCGGTTTTCCAGCGTTTTGAGGCTTATTCAGCTCAGAATGGCTTAATACTGCTATATCTGACCAGGACAAGACAAACTAAGCACTCAGCCACACGGACATGAAAGTTTTTAATTTCAATAAGTAAACAAACATTATGGTTGAAACCATAATTTCCTGTCGGAGAGCCTTTCCCTCTTTTGTGCACTGTATGCAATCTGAGAGTGTGAATAAGCGGTTTTCCCAGCGTTTTGAGGCTTATTCAGCTCAGAATGGCTTAATACTGCTATATCTGACCAGGACAAGACAAACTAAGCACTCAGCCACACGGACATGAAAGTTTTTTTCTATTATAATAAACAAACATTATGGTTGAAACCATAATTTCCTGTCCGGAGAGCCTTTCCCTCTTTTGTGCACTGTATGCAAGCTCATTCGGTGAATAAGCGGTTTTCCAGCGTTTTGAGGCTTATTCAGCTCAGAATGGCTTAATACTGCTATATCTGACCAGGACAAGACAAACTAAGCACTCAGCCACACGGACATGAAAGTTTCAGGTTGAAACCATAATTTCCTGTCGGAGAGCCTTTCCCTCTTTTGTGCACTGTATGCTTAATAAGCGGTTTTCCAGCGTTTTGAGGCTTATTCAGCTCAGAATGGCTTAATACTGCTATATCTGACCAGGACAAGACAAACTAAGCACTCAGCCACACGGACATGAAAGTTTTTACTTTACAATATTTAGTAAACAAACATTATGGTTGAAACCATAATTTCCTGTCGGAGAGCCTTTCCCTCTTTTGTGCACTGTATGCAATCTGAGAGTGTGAATAAGCGGTTTTCCCAGCGTTTTGAGGCTTATTCAGCTCAGAATGGCTTAATACTGCTATATCTGACCAGGACAAGACAAACTAAGCACTCAGCCACACGGACATGAAAGTCCTATTAGTCAAACATTATGGTTGAAACCATAATTTCCTGAGAGCCTTTCCCTCTTTTGTGCACTGTATGCAATCTGAGAGTGTGAATAAGCGGTTTTCCCAGCGTTTTGAGGCTTATTCAGCTCAGAATGGCTTAATACTGCTATATCTGACCAGGACAAGACAAACTAAGCACTCAGCCACGGACATGAAAGTTTTACTTTATATTAGTAAACAAACATTATGGTTGAAACCATAATTTCCTGTCGGAGAGCCTTTCCCTCTTTTGTGCACTGTATGCAATAGGTGAATAAGCGGTTTTCCCAGCGTTTTGAGGCTTATTCAGCTCAGAATGGCTTAATACTGCTATATCTGACCAGGACAAGACAAACTAAGCACTCAGCCACACGGACATGAAAGTTGTTTACTTTACAATATTATAAACAAACATTATGGTTGAAACCATAATTTCCTGTCGGAGAGCCTTTCCCTCTTTTGTGCACTGTATGCAATCTGAGAGTGTGAATAAGCGGTTTTCCAGCGTTTTGAGGCTTATTCAGCTCAGAATGGCTTAATACTGCTATATCTGACCAGGACAAGACAAACTAAGCACTCAGCCACACGGACATGAAAGTTTCCTAATTTCTATTATAATAAACAAACATTATGGTTGAAACCATAATTTCCTGTCGGAGAGCCTTTCCCTCTTTTGTGCACTGTATGCAAGCTCATTCGGTGAATAAGCGGTTTTCCGAGCGTTTTGAGGCTTATTCAGCTCAGAATGGCTTAATACTGCTATATCTGACCAGGACAAGACAAACTAAGCACTCAGCCACACGGACATGAAAGTTGTTTACTTTACAATATTAGTAAACAAACATTATGGTTGAAACCATAATTTCCTGTCGGGAGAGCCTTTCCCTCTTTTGTGCACTGTATGCAATCTGAGAGTGTGAATAAGCGGTTTTCCCAGCGTTTTGAGGCTTATTCAGCTCAGAATGGCTTAATACTGCTATATCTGACCAGGACAAGACAAACTAAGCACTCAGCCACACGGACATGAAAGTTTCCTAATTTCTATTATAATAAACAAACATTATGGTTGAAACCATAATTTCCTGTCGGGAGAGCCTTTCCCTCTTTTGTGCACTGTATGCAAGCTCATTCGTGAATAAGCGGTTTTCCAGCGTTTTGAGGCTTATTCAGCTCAGAATGGCTTAATACTGCTATATCTGACCAGGACAAGACAAACTAAGCACTCAGCCACACGGACATGAAAGTTGTTTAATTTACAATATTAGTAAACAAACATTATGGTTGAAACCATAATTTCCTGTCGGAGAGCCTTTCCCTCTTTTGTGCACTGTATGCAATCTGAGAGTGTGAATAAGCGGTTTTCCAGCGTTTTGAGGCTATTCAGCTCAGAATGGCTTAATACTGCTATATCTGACCAGGACAAGACAAACTAAGCACTCAGCCACACGGACATGAAAGTTTTTACTTTACAATATTATAAACAAACATTATGTTGAAACCATAATTTCCTGTCGGAGAGCCTTTCCCTCTTTTGTGCACTGTATGCAATCGTGTGAATAAGCGGTTTTCCCAGCGTTTGAGGCTTATTCAGCTCAGAATGGCTTAATACTGCTATATCTGACCAGGACAAGACAAACTAAGCACTCAGCCACACGGACATGAAAGTTTCCTAATTTCTATTATAATAAACAAACATTATGGTTGAAACCATAATTTCCTGTCCGGAGAGCCTTTCCCTCTTTTGTGCACTGTATGCAAGCTCATTCGGTGAATAAGCGGTTTTCCAGCGTTTTGAGGCTTATTCAGCTCAGAATGGCTTAATACTGCTATATCTGACCAGGACAAGACAAACTAAGCACTCAGCCACACGGACATGAAAGTTGTTTACTTTACAATATTATAAACAAACATTATGGTTGAAACCATAATTTCCTGTCGGGAGAGCCTTTCCCTCTTTTGTGCACTGTATGCAATCTGAGAGTGTGAATAAGCGGTTTTCCCAGCGTTTTGAGGCTTATTCAGCTCAGAATGGCTTAATACTGCTATATCTGACCAGGACAAGACAAACTAAGCACTCAGCCACACGGACATGAAAGTTTTAATTTCTATTATAATAAACAAACATTATGGTTGAAACCATAATTTCCTGTCGGAGAGCCTTTCCCTCTTTTGTGCACTGTATGCAAGCTCATTCGTGAATAAGCGGTTTTCCAGCGTTTTGAGGCTTATTCAGCTCAGAATGGCTTAATACTGCTATATCTGACCAGGACAAGACAAACTAAGCACTCAGCCACACGGACATGAAAGTTTCCTAATTTCTATTATAATAAACAAACATTATGGTTGAAACCATAATTTCCTGTCGGGAGAGCCTTTCCCTCTTTTGTGCACTGTATGCAATCTGAGAGTGTGAATAAGCGGTTTTCCAGCGTTTTGAGGCTTATTCAGCTCAGAATGGCTTAATACTGCTATATCTGACCAGGACAAGACAAACTAAGCACTCAGCCACACGGACATGAAAGTTTTTACTTTACAATATTAGTAAACAAACATTATGGTTGAAACCATAATTTCCTGTCCGGAGAGCCTTTCCCTCTTTTGTGCACTGTATGCAATCTGAGAGTGTGAATAAGCGGTTTTCCAGCGTTTTGAGGCTTATTCAGCTCAGAATGGCTTAATACTGCTATATCTGACCAGGACAAGACAAACTAAGCACTCAGCCACACGGACATGAAAGTTCTTTTCTATTTATAAACAAACATTATGGTTGAAACCATAATTTCCTGTCGGAGAGCCTTTCCCTCTTTTGTGCACTGTATGCAATCTGAGAGTGTGAATAAGCGGTTTTCCAGCGTTTTGAGGCTTATTCAGCTCAGAATGGCTTAATACTGCTATATCTGACCAGGACAAGACAAACTAAGCACTCAGCCACACGGACATGAAAGTTTTAATTTCTATATAATAAACAAACATTATGGTTGAAACCATAATTTCCTGTCCGGAGAGCCTTTCCCTCTTTTGTGCACTGTATGCAAGCTCATTCGGTGAATAAGCGGTTTTCCGAGCGTTTTGAGGCTTATTCAGCTCAGAATGGCTTAATACTGCTATATCTGACCAGGACAAGACAAACTAAGCACTCAGCCACACGGACATGAAAGTTTTACTTTTATATAATAAACAAACATTATGGTTGAAACCATAATTTCCTGTCGGGAGAGCCTTTCCCTCTTTTGTGCACTGTATGCAATCTGAGAGTGTGAATAAGCGGTTTTCCCAGCGTTTTGAGGCTTATTCAGCTCAGAATGGCTTAATACTGCTATATCTGACCAGGACAAGACAAACTAAGCACTCAGCCACACGGACATGAAAGTTGTTTACTTTACAATAGTAAACAAACATTATGGTTGAAACCATAATTTCCTGTCGGAGAGCCTTTCCCTCTTTTGTGCACTGTATGCAAGCTCATTCGGTGAATAAGCGGTTTTCCCAGCGTTTTGAGGCTTATTCAGCTCAGAATGGCTTAATACTGCTATATCTGACCAGGACAAGACAAACTAAGCACTCAGCCACACGGACATGAAAGTTTCCTAATTTCTATTATAATAAACAAACATTATGGTTGAAACCATAATTTCCTGTCCGGAGAGCCTTTCCCTCTTTTGTGCACTGTATGCAAGCTCATTCGGTGAATAAGCGGTTTTCCCAGCGTTTTGAGGCTTATTCAGCTCAGAATGGCTTAATACTGCTATATCTGACCAGGACAAGACAAACTAAGCACTCAGCCACACGGACATGAAAGTTGTTTACTTTACAATATTAGTAAACAAACATTATGGTTGAAACCATAATTTCCTGTCGGGAGAGCCTTTCCCTCTTTTGTGCACTGTATGCAATCTGAGAGTGTGAATAAGCGGTTTTCCCAGCGTTTTGAGGCTTATTCAGCTCAGAATGGCTTAATACTGCTATATCTGACCAGGACAAGACAAACTAAGCACTCAGCCACACGGACATGAAAGTTTCCTAATTTCTATTATAATAAACAAACATTATGGTTGAAACCATAATTTCCTGTCGGAGAGCCTTTCCCTCTTTTGTGCACTGTATGCAAGCTCATTCGGTGAATAAGCGGTTTTCCGAGCGTTTTGAGGCTTATTCAGCTCAGAATGGCTTAATACTGCTATATCTGACCAGGACAAGACAAACTAAGCACTCAGCCACACGGACATGAAAGTTGTTTACTTTACAATATTAGTAAACAAACATTATGGTTGAAACCATAATTTCCTGTCGGGAGAGCCTTTCCCTCTTTTGTGCACTGTATGCAATCTGAGAGTGTGAATAAGCGGTTTTCCAGCGTTTTGAGGCTTATTCAGCTCAGAATGGCTTAATACTGCTATATCTGACCAGGACAAGACAAACTAAGCACTCAGCCACACGGACATGAAAGTTGTTTACTTTACAATATTAGTAAACAAACATTATGGTTGAAACCATAATTTCCTGTCGGAGAGCCTTTCCCTCTTTGTGCACTGTATGCAATCTGAGAGTGTGAATAAGCGGTTTTCCCAGCGTTTTGAGGCTTATTCAGCTCAGAATGGCTTAATACTGCTATATCTGACCAGGACAAGACAAACTAAGCACTCAGCCACACGGACATGAAAGTTTCCTAATTTCTATTATAAAACAAACATTATGGTTGAAACCATAATTTCCTGTCCGGAGAGCCTTTCCCTCTTTTGTGCACTGTATGCAAGCTCATTCGGTGAATAAGCGGTTTTCCAGCGTTTTGAGGCTTATTCAGCTCAGAATGGCTTAATACTGCTATATCTGACCAGGACAAGACAAACTAAGCACTCAGCCACACGGACATGAAAGTTTCCTAATTTATTATAAAACAAACATTATGGTTGAAACCATAATTTCCTGTCGGGAGAGCCTTTCCCTCTTTTGTGCACTGTATGCAATCTGAGAGTGTGAATAAGCGGTTTTCCCAGCGTTTTGAGGCTTATTCAGCTCAGAATGGCTTAATACTGCTATATCTGACCAGGACAAGACAAACTAAGCACTCAGCCACACGGACATGAAAGTTGTTTACTTTACAATATTAGTAAACAAACATTATGGTTGAAACCATAATTTCCTGTCGGAGAGCCTTTCCCTCTTTTGTGCACTGTATGCAAGCTCAGAGGTGAATAAGCGGTTTTCCAGCGTTTTGAGGCTTATTCAGCTCAGAATGGCTTAATACTGCTATATCTGACCAGGACAAGACAAACTAAGCACTCAGCCACACGGACATGAAAGTTTTTACTTTACAATATTAGTAAACAAACATTATGGTTGAAACCATAATTTCCTGTCGGAGAGCCTTTCCCTCTTTTGTGCACTGTATGCAATCTGAGAGTGTGAATAAGCGGTTTTCCCAGCGTTTTGAGGCTTATTCAGCTCAGAATGGCTTAATACTGCTATATCTGACCAGGACAAGACAAACTAAGCACTCAGCCACACGGACATGAAAGTTTCCTAATTTCTATTATAATAAACAAACATTATGGTTGAAACCATAATTTCCTGTCCGGAGAGCCTTTCCCTCTTTTGTGCACTGTATGCAAGCTCATTCGGTGAATAAGCGGTTTTCCGAGCGTTTTGAGGCTTATTCAGCTCAGAATGGCTTAATACTGCTATATCTGACCAGGACAAGACAAACTAAGCACTCAGCCACACGGACATGAAAGTTGTTTACTTTACAATATTAGTAAACAAACATTATGGTTGAAACCATAATTTCCTGTCGGGAGAGCCTTTCCCTCTTTTGTGCACTGTATGCAATCTGAGAGTGTGAATAAGCGGTTTTCCAGCGTTTTGAGGCTTATTCAGCTCAGAATGGCTTAATACTGCTATATCTGACCAGGACAAGACAAACTAAGCACTCAGCCACACGGACATGAAAGTTTTAATTTCTATTATAAAACAAACATTATGGTTGAAACCATAATTTCCTGTCGGAGAGCCTTTCCCTCTTTTGTGCACTGTATGCAATCTCATTGGAATAAGCGGTTTTCCAGCGTTTTGAGGCTTATTCAGCTCAGAATGGCTTAATACTGCTATATCTGACCAGGACAAGACAAACTAAGCACTCAGCCACACGGACATGAAAGTTTTACTTTACAATATTAGTAAACAAACATTATGGTTGAAACCATAATTTCCTGTCGGAGAGCCTTTCCCTCTTTTGTGCACTGTATGCAAGCTGAGAGTGTGAATAAGCGGTTTTCCAGCGTTTTGAGGCTTATTCAGCTCAGAATGGCTTAATACTGCTATATCTGACCAGGACAAGACAAACTAAGCACTCAGCCACACGGACATGAAAGTTTCCTAATTTCTATTATAATAAACAAACATTATGGTTGAAACCATAATTTCCTGTCGGAGAGCCTTTCCCTCTTTTGTGCACTGTATGCAAGCTCATTCGGTGAATAAGCGGTTTTCCAGCGTTTTGAGGCTTATTCAGCTCAGAATGGCTTAATACTGCTATATCTGACCAGGACAAGACAAACTAAGCACTCAGCCACACGGACATGAAAGTTGTTTACTTTACAATATTAGTAAACAAACATTATGGTTGAAACCATAATTTCCTGTCGGGAGAGCCTTTCCCTCTTTTGTGCACTGTATGCAATCTCAGAGTGTGAATAAGCGGTTTTCCGAGCGTTTTGAGGCTTATTCAGCTCAGAATGGCTTAATACTGCTATATCTGACCAGGACAAGACAAACTAAGCACTCAGCCACACGGACATGAAAGTTTTTAATTTCTATTATAATAAACAAACATTATGGTTGAAACCATAATTTCCTGTCCGGAGAGCCTTTCCCTCTTTTGTGCACTGTATGCAATCTGAGATTGTGAATAAGCGGTTTTCCAGCGTTTTGAGGCTTATTCAGCTCAGAATGGCTTAATACTGCTATATCTGACCAGGACAAGACAAACTAAGCACTCAGCCACACGGACATGAAAGTTTCCTAATTTCTATTATAATAAACAAACATTATGGTTGAAACCATAATTTCCTGTCCGGAGAGCCTTTCCCTCTTTTGTGCACTGTATGCAAGCTCATTCGGTGAATAAGCGGTTTTCCAGCGTTTTGAGGCTTATTCAGCTCAGAATGGCTTAATACTGCTATATCTGACCAGGACAAGACAAACTAAGCACTCAGCCACACGGACATGAAAGTTTTACTTTACAATATTAGTAAACAAACATTATGGTTGAAACCATAATTTCCTGTCGGAGAGCCTTTCCCTCTTTTGTGCACTGTATGCAAGCTGAGAGTGTGAATCGGTTTTCCCAGCGTTTTGAGGCTTATTCAGCTCAGAATGGCTTAATACTGCTATATCTGACCAGGACAAGACAAACTAAGCACTCAGCCACACGGACATGAAAGTTTCCTAATTTCTATTATAAACAAACATTATGGTTGAAACCATAATTTCCTGTCCGGAGAGCCTTTCCCTCTTTTGTGCACTGTATGCAAGCTCATTCGGTGAATAAGCGGTTTTCCGAGCGTTTTGAGGCTTATTCAGCTCAGAATGGCTTAATACTGCTATATCTGACCAGGACAAGACAAACTAAGCACTCAGCCACACGGACATGAAAGTTTTTAATTTCTATTATAATAAACAAACATTATGGTTGAAACCATAATTTCCTGTCCGGAGAGCCTTTCCCTCTTTTGTGCACTGTATGCAAGCTCATTCGGTGAATAAGCGGTTTTCCCAGCGTTTTGAGGCTTATTCAGCTCAGAATGGCTTAATACTGCTATATCTGACCAGGACAAGACAAACTAAGCACTCAGCCACACGGACATGAAAGTTGTTTACTTTACAATATTAGTAAACAAACATTATGGTTGAAACCATAATTTCCTGTCGGAGAGCCTTTCCCTCTTTTGTGCACTGTATGCAATCTCAGTGTGAATAAGCGGTTTCCAGCGTTTTGAGGCTTATTCAGCTCAGAATGGCTTAATACTGCTATATCTGACCAGGACAAGACAAACTAAGCACTCAGCCACACGGACATGAAAGTTCCTAATTTCTATTATAATAAACAAACATTATGGTTGAAACCATAATTTCCTGTCGGAGAGCCTTTCCCTCTTTTGTGCACTGTATGCAATCTGAGAGTGTGAATAAGCGGTTTTCCCAGCGTTTTGAGGCTTATTCAGCTCAGAATGGCTTAATACTGCTATATCTGACCAGGACAAGACAAACTAAGCACTCAGCCACACGGACATGAAAGTTGTTTACTTTACAATATTAGTAAACAAACATTATGGTTGAAACCATAATTTCCTGTCGGGAGAGCCTTTCCCTCTTTTGTGCACTGTATGCAATCTGAGAGTGTGAATAAGCGGTTTTCCAGCGTTTTGAGGCTTATTCAGCTCAGAATGGCTTAATACTGCTATATCTGACCAGGACAAGACAAACTAAGCACTCAGCCACACGACATGAAAGTTTTTATTTCAATATTATAAACAAACATTATGGTTGAAACCATAATTTCCTGTCGGAGAGCCTTTCCCTCTTTTGTGCACTGTATGCAAATCAGTGTGAATAAGCGGTTTTCCCAGCGTTTTGAGGCTTATTCAGCTCAGAATGGCTTAATACTGCTATATCTGACCAGGACAAGACAAACTAAGCACTCAGCCACACGGACATGAAAGTTGTTTACTTTACAATATTAGTAAACAAACATTATGGTTGAAACCATAATTTCCTGTCGGGAGAGCCTTTCCCTCTTTTGTGCACTGTATGCAATCTGAGAGTGTGAATAAGCGGTTTCCCAGCGTTTTGAGGCTTATTCAGCTCAGAATGGCTTAATACTGCTATATCTGACCAGGACAAGACAAACTAAGCACTCAGCCACACGGACATGAAAGTTGTTTACTTTACAATATTAGTAAACAAACATTATGGTTGAAACCATAATTTCCTGTCGGAGAGCCTTTCCCTCTTTTGTGCACTGTATGCAATCTGAATAAGCGGTTTTCCAGCGTTTTGAGGCTTATTCAGCTCAGAATGGCTTAATACTGCTATATCTGACCAGGACAAGACAAACTAAGCACTCAGCCACACGGACATGAAAGTTTCCTAATTTCTATTATAATAAACAAACATTATGGTTGAAACCATAATTTCCTGTCGGAGAGCCTTTCCCTCTTTTGTGCACTGTATGCAAGCTCATTCGGTGAATAAGCGGTTTTCCAGCGTTTTGAGGCTTATTCAGCTCAGAATGGCTTAATACTGCTATATCTGACCAGGACAAGACAAACTAAGCACTCAGCCACACGGACATGAAAGTTGTTTACTTTACAATATTAGTAAACAAACATTATGGTTGAAACCATAATTTCCTGTCGGAGAGCCTTTCCCTCTTTGTGCACTGTATGCAATCTGAGAGTGTGAATAAGCGGTTTTCCAGCGTTTTGAGGCTTATTCAGCTCAGAATGGCTTAATACTGCTATATCTGACCAGGACAAGACAAACTAAGCACTCAGCCACACGGACATGAAAGTTTCCTAATTTCTATTATAATAAACAAACATTATGGTTGAAACCATAATTTCCTGTCCGGAGAGCCTTTCCCTCTTTTGTGCACTGTATGCAAGCTCATTCGTGAATAAGCGGTTTTCCGAGCGTTTTGAGGCTTATTCAGCTCAGAATGGCTTAATACTGCTATATCTGACCAGGACAAGACAAACTAAGCACTCAGCCACACGGACATGAAAGTTTCCTAATTTCTATTATAATAAACAAACATTATGGTTGAAACCATTGTAGTATACAGGATGTTTTATGTATGTCTTTGTCTTTTTGGAATGTCTGAGGGTTTCCAGATACTTTCACTTTTAACGGTAAGACATGTGTACATCAGTCACTGCGTGAAAGTCGGCTTCGAGAAATAGTTAGATTAGAGAAGAAAGAGGAATAGAGAGATAAAGGAAAAAGCCGCAGATTCGGGTTAAAAACCCTCTGGGAGGTGGTTTTAGACGGGCCAAAAA
Source organism: Lates calcarifer (assembly GCF_001640805.2). NCBI lineage: Eukaryota > Metazoa > Chordata > Actinopteri > Centropomidae > Lates > Lates calcarifer. The sequence goes on from NW_026117572.1 coordinate 16,542, forward strand.
TCCTGGAAAATCACTAGGTGAATTTCAGGTCAGTTCTAGGAACTGGGGGTGTAGAGTGCAAAATTCAATTGTAAGTTCCCACTCGAACACTAGTTGACGAACAGTGTCTGAAGCAGCCTCTCATTGAATATCTACACCTCATAAGGTAGCATAAATTTAGAAGGAAAAAAGACAAAAAAGGAGCGGCAGAAAAGCATGCTATAGGATAAAGTATGAATGAGTAGATTTTTGAGAATGTAGGATTGGATGTTGTTTGTGTTTTGGGATGAAGTTGACTCTGCTGTGTGTTTTGAGAATCCTTTTTGTGCCCCTGTTGAGTGAGTAGTGTCTGTGTGTGTGTGTGTGTGTGTGTGTGTGGAGCAGTGTCTCAGCTGTGTGTGAAAGGCTGCAGCATGGGATGGTTTATGGGGTTTATGTTAAGGTGACAGACTTTATATTGAACAGACACATATAGGTTGTGGTTGAAAATAGGAGATATAGTAATGTATAAGGAAAGATATTTTGTCTGATATGGATAAGATTTATGAGTTTTTTGAGAGAGGACGTTTTTATGATTAAAACCTATGAGCTTCTTTTTAAGAAGACGTGCTTTTATTGATAAAGTGTATGAGCCTCTTTCAAAAAGATGTTTTTGTTATTGTTAAAATATATGAGCCTCTTTCGAGGGGACTTTTGATATTGTTAAAAGTGTATGAGCCTTTTTTGGGGGACAGTTTG